>NC_091118.1:179602880-179697880 GCF_040183065.1 Periplaneta americana | reverse complement strand
ATTTTTTTACTTAGTCAATAAAAGAAATGCTTCTCTCTTCTTAACTTTTACAATAAACTGTCTAGCTTTTATTAATCAGTTAATCTTTTAGTATTTTGATTTTTATTGTATTTGTAAATTTCATATGAATTGTATTTATAATTGTAATTGTATTCTTAATATTGTAGTTATAATCCCCTGGTAGAAGGGAAGAGAAGGCCTGATGGCCTATCTCTACCAGATTAAATAAATAAATAAATAAATAAATAAATAAATAAATAAATAAATAAATAACTAAATAAATAAATAAATTTGGTGGTTGTTGTTTCTAATAGGGACCTATTGTTAATTATTGCGCTTGATATTTGCGAGGTTGAATTTGGACAGGATTTAAATTGGATTATGTTAGTTTTGTTATAATTTAATACTAATTTATTGACTGAGAACCAGTCACATATTTTGACAACAATTTCCTCTGTTGAAGACTGGAATGTGTTGGAGTTATTGGCTGTAATTACTATACTTTTATCATCTGCAAATAACACGGGCTGACCTACATCTTTTAACCGACATAGTCTAGTTATATGTCCAGTCTAAACTCAAAGCGTTTTGTGGCTTAAAGATAGCGATGCAATGCACAATTAGGACACCGGACGTGAAGAATATATGGCAGAAACGTAACTTGATATTATCTGTATAAGAAACAGTATTTACAGAATAATTCAGTGAAAAATTCTGCAGAGAAAATTTGAGGATTTAATTATACCAACACAAGTTACTTTTCAAAATTAACACAGACTTATATTTTACGAAATAAAAGCAAAACAGAAATACTATTTTACGTAAAAACTTTACTTTTCTAAACGAAGCAGTAAATGTATATTGAGTCTCCACGTATTACTCACAGGATCAAGAGTAGTCAGTCTTTAAAAATAAAAGCACTGAATATTATGGTAAAGGTAGATAGTAGGTACTACACTGTGCCTTCAATCGATTAATATTCATGTATATCGTCCGGAAGGGAGGAAAAAGACAGAGGTAGGATTTCTTATTCACTACAATTCTGCTGCTATATTTTTTTACAGCTGCGTAATAAGAAAAACTCAATATAAAGCACTTAAATATGTATTTTAATAATTATATCTATCAATTTTATATTTGGTCTTTGGAAACAGAGATAGGCCTATAACGTTTGAAGCGATGACAATATACAAATAGCTTTCTTGTGTGAATTACTTTAAAATGAATTACATAGGCCTACTTTTATTTGAATTGTATTCATAAATTATAAAACTATATTTATGTATAAAAAGGGAAACGAAAATTTCTCTCATTATTTGGGAGCACAATAGGTCATATCATTTGCGCATGCCTGTTGATTGGTAGTACTCTAGATCATATATGTAACAGACAGGTCGGCCTTATTGGCTTTGACGTTAACAACTTTTGTCAGGTTTACTACGCTGCCATCTAGTTGTTACATAGGGAGTCACGTCGTAATTCCCATTTGAATTGCATTAGCGACTGTACTGCCATCTCGTGTTCGTTTACGGCGGACGGGTAGCGATACTGGCGGCGGTTCTCTTCAAAGTGCTGCCGATTTTAACATAGAGATGAGTTATCTGTTGCATATATGATCTAGGGTAGTACACAAAAAATACCATTACTTTATGGTAAATGGAGAACTATTGCAAATCACGTAAAACATAGAATGTGACAGTATTGCCATTTGCATGTACATAACGTAGATAATTTTAACGTAAGGTTATCAGAGAAAATTGCTACCAGAAAGAGAGACACGAAAGTAAGTTAAATCCAATAGAGTTTAAGATCAATATTTACCTACTAGTCTATATTTTTATTCATATATACACATACAATTTTAAAATAAAGTAAAAATAAAATCATAGCTGAAGATTGGATTTATATTCACGAGGTTTATTGCAAGTTAGAATTCTCTGTCAAGAAACATTAATACTCAGAGTTCCACACGGTAAATAAAATGCAGCAGCTAATCTAAACTTCCAAATACATTCATACTCCTCGTATTATGTTAAAGGTCTAGGTGAAATGAATGGCATCTTCGAAATATATACGAAAAATATAGGCATATTGAATACAAATTCTTACCTGAAATATAAATACTCCTGCACCAAAACACAATGACTCGAAATTAAACAAATTATGATTCATTGAATAAAACTTTTTGTTTAATTTAATTTAGTTTAAAACAACGCGTTACTTTTAGTTCCGTTGATGGATAATGGATTTGCATTACCATGGATACAGACTGTATTGTTTCACAATCATTGTTTACATTCCATGAAGCTAAATAATTTTAATCCAATTTCAATGAAAAGAACACGACTTTTCTATACAATAATTAAAAAACGCTATCATCTCAATTTCATTTCTGATTTGATTGATATAGGCCTAATAATCATAAATATGATATTGAAACATTACAGCTAATGGTAGCCAACTGCGAGAATGAAAATAACTAAAATCATTGAATTTACCATTACGATTCAAGAAAAGTACCGGCGGAAGCCTCTCGACGTTACAACAGAAAATAACGTAGCTTATTTTTTTTCAGCAGCAACAATTATTTTCTGCAATTGCCCACTACATTTTGCATATTATTCAGCTTGTTTGTCTTTTATTTCAATTCATTTTACCTTTTTATTCATTTTAAGTGAACGGGAGAAGAGTTCAGGGCAGAAGAAAATATCAGATGATAGACGACATTAAGATATATGGATCATATGAGGAGACAAAGAGGAAGCCAGAAAATAGAAAAGATTGGAGAAAGCTGGGTTTGGAGTTGAAAGACCTGCCCTTGGGTAAAGCAATGAATGAATAAATTAATTAATTCACTCATTCATTTTTTCTTCCTTTCTTTCTTAAATTCCAACATTCCTTCTCTCATTTATTTGTCCATTTTATTTCTTTACTCGGTTACTTGACAAAATATATATATATCGAATGCCTACCCACTTCACTTGCGTTATTCGGGTTACGCATATTGCGGATAGAAGGCAGGACTGTGACCCATTTTTAAGTTTCACAGCACTTGGTTGTTTAACGCTATGCATGTTGTGTATCTGTGAAGAGCTACATCGTGTACTAGGGTGAGTGTATGTGTAAATGTTCGTGTAAATGTAATGTAGCGAATGGATGAAGATGATTTAGGGAACGGATGAGGATGATAATGATCAGGAAGAGAGAAGGAGAAACCCGGTGCCGGCACGTAGCATACTCCTGTCGAATAGCACTAAGGAAGCCGCCAGGCTTAACGTCCCCGTCCGACGGAGTAATCACTATGAAAGTGACATTTATGTCTTCTCTTCATATGCATTGCGGAGGAATTTGGGATTTAACCCAGGCATAATGGTGCAAAATTTAGTGATTAGAAGTTGTGCACCGCTACCTCTCCTAGTTCCGAGGTAGAAATTTTACATGACAATTTCTGATCCCACCGGGAATCGAGCCCTGGCCGGCTAGTCTCGAGACGGACGCAATACCACAGAGCTAACTCGACAGACTACTTGAAAAAAAATTAAGGTATTAGAAATATTTTACTAAAGTTCAAGGCCTGAAAAAAAATCTGATTTATGTATTCAAATCTCCATTGCAGTAAAATGCCTGAGCATATTTTTATTTGTATATTTAATTGATAAACAGTAAAAAATTGGAAAAGGCAAGTTTCTAATCATATACCTTCTTTGTGCCAAAGATTAGACTAAAAGACCTCTTCCAAGGCTAAAATAAATTTGGTCTTTTAATCTTCGACAAGGTCATCTCACCTATGTTCCAGCAATTTATATACAAAAATGCTTGTGGTATTAATATCACCTAATTGGCCACTCACATTAAAATTTTAATACTATCTATCCTTGTAACAACAAAAAGGGATCTCAGAATTTTCATTTGTGCAGCTTCTAATCTACTAATTTTTTCACTCTTCCTCACACCAAGGTTACACTCGACCATTTCAATATTTCCTTGATCAATATGTTACGTATAGGCCTACACTGTTTTATTTCCTCTCGTTTTTTTTATCGGCACGTCGTTCAATGCACCTATTTACTTCAATGTATTTGCAAATATTCTCTTCGATTTTTGCATAATTAATCTCTCTCACAGATTCACTTGCACCAACGTAATTAAATTCTGAAACTTGTTGGATTATTTATTTCATTTATAGTTTTATGTATGTGTGTCTATATATGTGTAAGTGTGTATGTATTTATTTATTTACTTATTCATTTATTTATTAATTTATTCAATCATTCATTCATTTGTTTACTTATATATACATACATATATATTATATGTAAGTAAACAAATAAATACTATTGTCTTATATCTGTATACTTTGTATGTCTCATTTATTTTTATCTACTGTTCACATTTTATTAAGCATTTTCCTTTCTTTCTCTAGGTTATATATTAAGTCTGATTTCTACTGACTTGTTGTTTATATTATATTATGATTATCTACGTAAGTTTTGTGTGTAAAATTGTATAAAACTTTACTTTGCAAATTTTGTAGTGTTTTTTCCATCGACGTTTTACTCCTGGTTGAGTGTTAGAGAAGGCCGTATGGCCTTAACTTTGCCAGGTTAAATAAAGCATTATTATTATTATTATTACTATTATTGTTATTATATTTGTTTATTTATTTATTCATTTACTCGTTTGCTTGTTTATTTCTTCATTTATTCATTTATTCATCTACTTATTTATTTATTTACTTATTTAGCTATTTCTTTACTTATAGCCTATCATTATTTGTTTACTTGTTTACTCGTTTGGTTATTCATTTATTTATTTATTAACTTATTTATTTATGCAATTACTTATTTAATAATTTACTCATTTATTTAATAATTTACTCATTTATTTACTTATTTACGTATTTATTTATTTACTTATTTATTTATTTATTTATTTATTTATTTATTTATTTATTTATTTATTTATTTATTTATTTATTTATTTATTTACTTATTTAGCTGTTTATTTATTTGTTTACTCGTTTATTTATTTAGTAATCTATTCATCCATTTATTTACTTATTTATTTATTTAGTTATTAAGCTGTTTATTTATTTGTTTACTCGTTTATTTGATTAGTAATCTGTTCATCCATTTATTTATTTATTTACTTATTTATTTAATTAATTATTTACTTAATTATTCACTTATTTACATATTTACTTATTTATTTATTTACTTATTTATTTATTTACTTATTTATTTATTTATTTATTTATGTATTTATTTACTTACTTACTTATTTACTTATTTATTTATTTACTTATTTATTTATTTACTTATTTAGCTGTTTATTTATTTGTTTACTCGTTTATTTGTTTAGTAATCTATTCATCCATTTATTTACTTATTTATTTAATTATTTACTTATTTATTTATTTAGTTATTTATTTACTTACTTATTTATTTATTTATTTATTTAATTATTTATTTTCTTATTTATTTACTTACTTATTTATTTACTTACTTATTTATTTACTTATTTATTTATTTATTTATTTACTTATTTATTTATTTATTTATTTATTTATTTATTTATTTATTTATTTATTTACTTACTTATTTATTTACTTATTTATTTATTTAGTTATTTAGCTGTTTATTTATTTGTTTACTCGTTTATTTGATTAGTAATCTATTCATCCATTTATTTATTTACTTATTTATTTATTTATTTAATTATTTATTTACTTATTTATTTACTTATTTATTTATTTACTTATTTATTTATTTATTTATTTATTTATTTATTTATTTATTTATTTATTTATTTATTTATTTATTTATTTATTTATTTATTTCGATAAAGATCAATTTAATTAATGAATTATTAATTTCAAAAACTATCATGCCCTGCAAAATAACAAAATATTTCATTATATTTGATAAAAGGCAAAGCCCTCAAAAAGTTCAATGTATAAGAATTTGTTTACATATTTCATCCCACAAGTTTTATTTATAGGACTAGATGTTAATTTATTTCACAACACATTTCCATGAACCATGTTCTTGCCTGTTACAAGATTTATCGAGTAAAACCTTTCTGGAACACAAGGTAATGTCACTTACTGACGTATTTCATGAAAACTAAATCGGCTATCAGATGCTGAAGGAAAGTGGAAATGCCGGAATGGGAACAGGTGCGCAGGTCTGCAGACGGGCAGCCGGGCGGGCGCCGAGCATTCCGCGCAGTGTGACTAACTTGCAAAAACAAAAATTGACGACAGCTTTCGCCCTCCCTTGCTTTCAACGGCCCATTTTTGCGTGCCTCATTGTTTCCTTTATACCTTCCTCCTCCCCTACACTTTTTATGTATCATCAACCTACTTTTTACAGTTTCTACAAAGCGATCGCATAAATTGAAAGTTACGTCATTCGGCGACTATGTCCGTCTCAGTAAGTTCTTTTTTTTTTTTTTTAAGAAAAACATTTATTAATTTAAAACCTACTCAGATAGCATATAATGATATACAATAGATAACAACACAAATAAAAACTTTAAGTAGGCCTACTTGTTGCTGTCGAACAGAGGACATGAAAAAAAAAACTATAAATTTCAAAGAATATGGGACATTATAGAAATAAGCACCCAGCTGAAACTTTTTAAAGTATTGACCAGGCTTCGCATTTTTGTCACGCTGAATTTATCGAGCAATATAGCCTTGTACGGAGGGAGTTCAAATGTCTGGCGCTCGGTGCATAAGGGGCGATACAGTAGGCCTAAGGTGAATGTAAAATATAACGGAGCATGTAATGACAACACTACAACTTAATTTTAATGGTTTGCACAATCGTAACGTTTTGAACAAATATATTTGCCACGCCATTGATTACATATTGAATTTCAAAATTAATAATCTGATAATTAAGCTGCGGATTTATGCCTATATCCTTATTTTAATCCTTAACCTGAAGGCGGAAGATTTTAGGTTACATATCCATTTTAAGACATTGTGAGTACTATATGCGAATTCTATAGTGCCTATAATTGCCTATTTCACTAATAAATGCCTATTTGCTTATAAATGCCTAAAGGTTGCCTATTATACTTGAATTTACTGACCATTCTATCGACATTTTTTGAATCTGTAATTTGTTTCTTTTTTATCTAGCGGAGGGAAGTGATACAGAACTATCGATAATTCTATGTGTTACGTTTTACTGCCACCAGAGCGCGGAGAAATCGAATAATTTAAAATCAACCAATGATGAAAAATGTATTTTGAAAGCCGCATGAATCATTATGGTAGTTGACTAGGGTAGTTGTTTTAAACTGTGTATCCGTTTTGTAAGTTTGTGAATTGAGTATGGAGTTGAGTTTTATGCTGTGATACGTGAAGTTTACCGTGGAGATATGCCAAAGCAAAAGTCATCAGAAGCACTAATTGGAAAATACATTGACATTACTGCGTTCCCACTGGTTTGGTCCCCAGCTGAGATTGGATCCCTGAAGTATTGCCCCAATAAAACGGTACGAAAGGACGTCTTTCAACCAATCATGGCTGCTTATCGCACACTTTTATTGCGTCCCTAGAATTTGTTTAATTTTATCACTTCCCTAGCATTTGTTTATTTTTATCACTACCCTAGAATTTGTTTCTTTGTTTACAAACATTTCAAACTGTACTGGACGTCAAAAAAAAAAAAAAAACAAAAAAAAAAACAGAAAATTACAAACCACTCCAGTCGATGCACAGCACTTTCAAATATGACTCGCATTGGCATTCAAGAACAAGAATTAATAAAGATAACTGGTCATAGCTATGCATCTTCCCTGAAACCCTATTTACAAATAAATGAAGAGCACCATTCGGAAATCCTGAATAAGTTGAGGGATACACCATGTACATCAACGAGTTCACTTCTTTTACGCACACGTCCAATATAACATCAACTGAACCACCAACCACTAAATCATTCAAATTTGAAAATTTTACTTTCAATAATTGTTTCTTTTAAAATTATTCATGTCTATTTTTTATTTCATCATCATTAATTAAAACGATTCTTGTTTATTTCATCATCCCTAATTAAAACTTTTCTAACACTTGTTTATATTATTTAGGTTATGTTTGTTATAGCTTCTGCTATATGATATTATGGATAGTCACGTATCAGAGATTGTTTAATACTAGGATTTATTGAAAATCATCTGTCAAGTCACGTTGATTACTGGGATCCGGATAATTGAAGTGGAATGCAAATGTTTTAATAAAAATGAAACTGAATCAACAAAGCCTTCTTGACTAGTAACCGTCAACAGATTTCAATGAAGATTCCATAGTTGGTACTACTGATAACAAGTAAACAGCTAATCATAAAACACTACTGCCATCTAGCGTAATGTTGAGATAGTACAATAATACATTTGAAGACAGTTGTACGAGGCGCAACCAGAAAGTAAGTTTCCCGATTTTTTCCCCTTGAAAGTAAACGTAATTAACCGTGTCAATTGCGCATGCGTAACAGATCTATCACGTATCAATCATATGCCAGCCGGATAGGTCCCGCCTGGTGCCAGTAGCGTGGCAGCAGTGGTCCGAAATGGAAGCTCTTATTCCTTCTCCCGCCGCCTGCGAGGTTCGGTCGGTGATAAAGTTCTTTAATGCACAAATCATTGCGCCAATTGAAATTCATCGGCAGCTCTGTCAGGTCTATGGGCCGAACATCATGAGTAAGCAGATGGTGCGTCGCTAGTGTAGGCAGTTTTCCGAAGATCTCAAAGTGTCCATGATGAAGAGCGCAGTGGGCGACCGTCCCTCATCAGTGATGATCGTGTTGAGCTGGTGCGGCAGTTCATCATGGAGAACCGTCGCTTCACGATTACGGAGCTGAGCAGCCATTTTTCGCAGATATTGCGATCCCTGTTGCATGAGATTATCACTAAGCACCTGTTGTTCAAAAAAGTGTGTGCTAGGTGGGTGCCGAAAAACCCGACACCCGAACACAAAATGCAACGTTTAGGAGCAGCACTGACATTTCTGCAACGGTATCACGATGACGGCGACGAGTTCCTCGACAGGATCGTCACGGGCGATGAGACTTGGATTTCGCACTTCATCCCGGAAACCAAGCAGCAGTCAATGCATTGGCGGCATAGTGGATCTCCGGTCAGGACGAAATTCATACAGACGCTGTCGGTACGGAAAGTGATGTGCACGGTGTTCTGGGAAAGGAAGGGCGTTCTGCTCATTGACTTCCTTCCACGAGGTGAAACAGTGAACGCTGACCGTTACTGTGAAACACTGTGAAAATTGCGACGTGCCATTCAAAACAAGAGGCGTGGAATGCTTACTGCTGGTGTTGTGCTGCTCCATGACAATGCTCGTCCACATACGGATCGGCGCACAGCAGCTGTTTTGACGGAATTTGGCTGGGAGTTGTTTGATCATCCACCCTACAGTCCTGATCTTGCTCCAAGCGATTTTCACGTTTTCTCGCATCTCAAGAAATTCCTGTCCTCCGGTGAGCGTTTTGGCAACGACGAAGAGCTGAAGACGTCTGTCACACGCTGGTTCCATTCACAGGCGGCAGAGTTCTACGACAGAGGGATACAAAAGTTGATCCCACGATACGACAAGTGTCTCAATTCTGATGGTGGCTATGTTTAAAAATAGCTGAAACATTGCTGTACCTGTTGCCAATAAATGTTTTCCTGAAAGTGTGTGTTCTTTTATTTAAAAAATAGGGAAATTTACTTTCTGGATGCGCCTCGTATTTTCGTAAGTCAATTAATATTTTACTATATTGGAGTACTTTGTTACTTCTAATCCTTATATACTTTCTTCTAATCGTGTAATAGTCAATTAAATCCCACTCGAGCTTTGATTTTCTCTAGATAAATCAAAACCTCTAGTGAGATTACTGCTGATAAATACAATTACAATGTTTTAGAAGCCGACAGACAATTTTCTAAGTCAAATCAGGGTATATGTTTGAAGAGAATTGTTCCGCACTTTGGAATGGCAGCGTCCGAGGCTCTGTTACCAACTTTTATTTCTGGCTTGCGGGAAATGAAATGGGACAAGCTATATCGAGCGACTTCGCGCAGTTACAGGTCACTGGAAATAAGGCCAGTCAAGTGAGGCTGATAACAGAGATTTACCGTGCATGAACTCCGCACCAACACATATTTATATGTAAAAAAATATTATCAATAGAAACTTTAACCTTTTCGCCATAAAATTCAATTTATTCATGGAAACACCTAATTATTTTATTTTAACCTCATAATTACTGCAACACATGTGAAGTAATATGATATTCTTTATTTAACATTTTAATTACCTGATATTTCAGTAGCAATGCCATCACATTATCAGACTTTGTCCTCTTAACTCATCCCAAAAATGTATATTCCAATCCAGTGAGAGGTTGTTTAGCATCTTGATATTATTTGTATTTCTAATTTCTCATTAATTTACGGTTGATTAGCATAATAAATAATTATAATCTGGTACATAGCAGTAATGTTTATGTTTTATGCTCGACCATGCCGAAATGTAATAATTATACACCTGGTAGTAGCCCTTTAATGCATCTCATTAAAGTACACCTATTCATTATAATTCAGTTGTTCAGCCAAAATAAATCACCATTGTACCATTATAAAACCGCAAGTATCGATTATTCTCGGATATGCAATCGACAGACAATTAGCGAAAAGTCATGGAGGCTGAAAATCCAATACTGTCGCAGAAGGTTTTGTTCTGTTACTATAGTAATTAGCGTTAATTGTAAATAATATTCAAATAAATTCAATTTGTCATCTCGTTTTTCAATTCTAAATCAATTTCCACGTTATATCAAGACTAATATTCATGTTATTCTCTAGATTATATCAAGGTCAATGACATTCGTGCCTCGGAAAAAATCATTACTTTCGCGTCTGCGCACATCTCACAATCCAGGTCAGTTCCGCTTCTCACTTACATAACCATAACATGAATACTTATGAATAATTTCAAGTTAGAAATATGGTCGAGCATAAAAAGTCGTATGAACTTGCTTGCGCTCGTTTCATAAATAAACATACTCGCGTCTTAATTACTACCATTATAGGCTCGTTGCATAATGTACTATTGTTTTCTCTCCATCATTCGCACAATTTTCTAACCAAAGGCAGATTCTTCACTGCAAATCCAGCCGCCTTATCTTTCGTCTCTGCATACGATCAATGTATTTTATGTTGTCCATCATCTGATATCTTCTTCTGCCCCGAACTTTCCTCCCGCTCATCATTCCTTTAAATGCATCCTTCAGTACGCAGTTTCTTCATAGGTAGTGATCCAGCTAATTTATTTTTCTTTTCGTGATCAATTTCAGCATTATTATTCCTTCACCCACTCTTTCTAGCACAGCTTCATTTTTTATTTTTTTCTGTCCATTTCACACGCTCCATTCTTCTCCACATCCACATTTAAAATGCTTTCAGTCGTTTCTCTTCACTTCGTTGGAATGTTCATGTATCTGTCCCATACAATACTACACTCCACACAAAGCACTTCACTAGTCTCGGTAAATAATCTATAATGAGGTATAAAGATGTGCAGAAGTCATGCAGTCAATGAGATTTAAAAACGCACTGTCACAATTTCAATATGCATTACATTTTAGAATGTAGTTGAGTATTCTCAGGATATATGAATTTTGTATATTTTATGAATATTTCTTTTTTATTTCGTATGATATATTATAGATCAAGTAATTAAAAATGTATGCCTTTTCCAATGAATTGGTGTTTCCTGCACTTCTGTTATATTTGCAGAATCCTGTCTCAAAATTATTCTGCTGAATTTCCTTGCAAATATCTTCAGATCAAAATTGTTTGGTAAATCTTTAAGGTATGGCACAGTTGCGCCCCGCGGTCAACTGGGAGGCCTAGGCATGGCATAGTTGCCCCCGAAGAAATCAGGTAGCAGAATGGACATGGCATAGTTGCGCCCCAATGGGCATAGTACACACGAAAGTGATTGTCATAAAATAAATAAATTACTTTAAAATATTAAAATAAATAAATTACTTTAAAATACACTCAGGGACAAAAAAAACCGGACACTTCTATATTTGCTTGTATTTTGTTGCCAATTATTTCAAAATGAAACAAAACCCATTTAAACAAAATAATGTTTCATTTAGCACCTTATACGGCAACATTAGAAAAAGAATCTCTGATGAGAAAATTTACAAAAAATTACAAAGGGCATATAACTATGGCATCGTTTGGTCTAATTGTTTTTTCATTTTATGGTGCCTTAAACATTAAAAAATCTTTTTAGTAACGGGTATTACCCCCTCTAGCTTGAATAACTGCATCCATACGTCTTGGCATGCTCTCAATTTGGTTAGCAATGTCTTCTTGAGGAATAAGTTCCCATTCTTCGCCAAGTGCTCGCCTCAACTCTTGTAACGATTCTGGTGTCGGTCGTCTATTCTTAACACGCCGTCCCAGCATGTGCCACACGTGTTCAATTGAGTTCATGTCTGGACTCCTTGCTGGCCATGGAAAAACATGAATTCCTACTTCTTGGAGATAATCTCCGACCGCATGGGCAATATGCGGCCGTGCATTATCATGCATTAAAACAAAATTATCGCCTACAAATTGGCCAAATGGCACAACATGATCAGCCAAACATTCATTTATATACCTATCAGGTGTTAGTCTTCCATTTTCAACAAAAACCAACTCTGTATGAGCATCCGTACACACTCCTGCCCAAACCATCACTCCACCACCTCCATACAGCACATTTTCGGAAATGCAACACTGTGAAAATCGTTCTCCCCCTCCTTCTCCAAACTCTTTCACGTCCATCAGGTGAGCACAGATTGAAACGAGACTCATCGGTGAACAGAACACAGCTCCACTGTCCATTTCTCCAATCCCTGTGATCATTTGCAAACGCAGTCGTTCAACTCGATGCATCCTAAGAAGTCTGGGACCAGTTGCAGGTCTACTTGATATCAGTCCACTTGCTTTCAACCTCCTTCTAACTGTTTCGGCCGAAATTGGGCGTCCATGCATGTTAACAAATTGCTGGGCTACACTAGTAGCTGGCAGGTTGCGCTCCCTAAGAACTCTCAACACCATATACCTGTCTTCATTTGGATTTGTAGCTCTTGGACGACCCGAACCTGGTCTTCTGGTATATTCTAGGGTCTCTCTATACCGTTTATGGCATCATGGGTTGTGCTTCTAGCCATATTCATAACATTTGCAATGTAACGTACACTGCGTCCATCATCGTAAAGGGCTACAGCTCGAGCCACATCTTCAGGTCGCATCTTGTTTTAAGACAAATGTTACAACCCCACTTAAACTCAGAAAATGTAAAAATAAAGAAATAACGAATGATAACGATAATGAAGCACAAAATGGTTGAGACAAAATTGTTATAGCTGAGACTCCGAAAGCAAAATTGGAATATTTGGTTGTAATGGCTTGTTTATAAAACAAAAAACAATCAACAATGTATACACGTCTCCATAACAACAGATGGCTACCATAATATTGTATGAGAAGATAATGTTTTGCAAAATACCAGCAAATATTAAAGTGTCCGGTTTTTTTTGTCCCTGAGTGTATTATAATGATAGTTGCATCGAAATCAGGTAGGCCTAGCATATGATCAATTTTGCTTTTTAAAGTAACACTTTTTTATCGATCACACACAATAAATGAACTGCATTTTTTGTGTGTACACGGATATCTTAACCCTGCGGTACAGGGTTTTGAAAATTGAAACTTCGAACCATTGTGAATTATTAACTCTTTACCCTTTCCACTAAACTTAACATTCCATATTCCAACCGGCTCACTCATTTGAATATGTCAGTTAATAAAGTACTGCCAAAGTCATAGTGTTCATTTTTACGGCAGACAATCGATAATCAATGCATGTACAGTATAAAAACAGTTAATAAAGTACTGCCAACTTCATGGTGTTCATTTTTACGGTAGGCTATCGATAATCACTGCATAAACAGTAGAAAAAGAGCTAATAAAGTACTGCCAACTTCATGGTGTTCATTTTAACGGTAGACTATCGATAATCACTGCATAAACAGTAGAAAAACAGTTACTAAAGTACTGCCAATTTCATGGTGTTCATTTTAACGGTAGACTGTCGATAATCACTGCATAAACATTAGAAAAACAGTTACTAAAGTACTGCCAACTTCATGGTGTTCATTTTAACGGTAGACTGTCGATAATCACTGCATAAACAGTAGAAAAAAAGTTAATAAAGTACTGCCAACTTCATGGTGTTCATTTTAACGGTAGACTGTCGATAATCACTGCATAAACAGTAGAAAAAAAGTTAATAAAGTACTGCCAACTTCATGGTGTTCATTTTAACGGTATCGATAATGAATATAAATCGAATAAGAAATCAATAAGGTTGGTTGATTACGAGGCTCGAGTTTCCGTAGTGTCTTTTTCTCTACCTATTTCATCGGAGCGCAACTAAGCCATGCCTCTTTTCTCTACCTGATGGGAACGGGGCGCAACTATGCCCAAAAAACAGGGACCCTTTTTTATCTGCTGCATCTTATCTGACCGTGGGGCGCAACTATGCCCTGCCCAATTTTTAATGTATAGATTTATTCTTTCGGAATTAGCGATTAAAACTTGATTAAATGTAATCGGAAGATATTTTATTATTGCACTACAACAAAATAATGGGGATCGTCTCAGCCATTTCGTATGAAAGATTTCGAATATTTGCTTAACACATTTCTTCTATACAGTGTGTAGACATGTGACATGTTTCAGTGTTAAAAAGTCGGTGTGGATATTATTAATGTGGTGCCATCTTGCCATTATTTCTGTCCAAGAAAGCGTGTGAATCTCTTTCACCAAATCTTGAATTATCCCATAAAATCAGACGTCCCGAAAACCTGTGTAACATATACATGACGCTTATTAGGTACAATGCACTTTTTCCTCTCTGAGACAGGGGGACATGTTACAACCTGTGAATCACGTTTCCTTTGCTATCTAGAATGTTCTTTCTCCCATGCCGGCTTGTCGCTATTCAAAATGTCAAGAGAATGATTTAGTGAAGCAAAATTTCTTGCAAGCTTCTTCCACGGATTTCTTTTAATAGTATAGAACATTAAATTATTTACGGTAACATTATCAAGAGAAGTAACTAATTAAGTAAGGTATCAAGTTATTAGAGATTACAGGACAGCCTCTACCGGCATTTAGCCACTCCAGAAATCCTATTAGCCAACGCAGACTAGTTGAACAAGTTCTGATCCAAGATTTCACTTAGGAACCAAGACGTGATGAATTCTCCATAAAGTTTCCTGCACATCTATCACAAACACTGTGACACTCTTCTACGGCAGTGAAACAAGCCCGTGCATGCCCCATCTCAAGAGATATCCTACACACGCAATAAAACGGAATCTCAAAATGTATGTTTTCGAATGTCCTACTTTACTGCAATTGTAAATAATTATAATAATATAAGAAAATATTGAAACTCAAATAATGAAGTCAGTATAGAATTTATATTAAAATACAAAACGCGTATAGACAAAGTACCTAGATGGCAACAATTTCATGATTTATTCTCGACTGACCTGACTATATCTCGAATTCTAGTTCTCATCCAGAACTAGGACAATCTCAAGCAATTTTTGTCGTAATGTGGGTACGAACACAATGACTACCAAAATATGAAGTATGATATTGAGAGAGATATTTTATTTATTCAAAACTACCGGAAAAGATCTTGAGTAATATCTTTTGTTATTATTAATTTTTAAGCCCAAAAAATTCTCTATCATAATTATATGTTAATTTTGAAGATAAATTCGCTAATTATAGGCTATTTAATTTTTGGAGAAAAATAGGAGTTCGATCCGGTGCTATGGATGGAGCCCTGGCATAGCTCAGATGGTAGAGCATTCAGAGCGTAGAGCCCCGGTACCGGGGCTAATTTTTCTCAATTTCTTTATTATTAATATTTAAAAACTATATAAAATTAAATTTATGGTTTTGCTAAAGCAATGTATAGTGTTAAAAATGATAATTTCTTTCCGAATCATTTTTTCAACCAAATTTTGAGAGCTTGTTTACTATGCAAAGGACTAACAAAATCCAAATTTTGAACTCCCAAATGTTTTTGGCTTTCTATTTTTCATTTTTTTCCATTCTTCTTATAAATATTTTCAAACCCAAGAATTTAGTACACGATCTCAATTTTTAAGCTGCTTTTTCTTTGGTTACATTCAAAAGACATGGAGAAACATTTCTATGCATTCATTTTATGAAATACTGTATCTCATTTATTCACTTTCAATTTTTTTTTTATTTTGAAAACGTTATTAATTATAATTTATAAAAAAATATTAATAAAATAAACTAGAAGCATTTCATACAAAATAAATGCATAGAAACATGTAGCTACCTCAAATACTTGCAGTAAAAATTTCATCCAGATTGATTAATATTTGTAGTAAGAAAGTTGGTGTTGAATCAAGAAAAATAAACTGATGGACAAATGAATTTGGAAGTAAAATTAATATTTATGTAACACATACCTATTAAAATTCTCCTCCGCTACACTCATCTAGTAACTTCAGGGAGCCAACTTTAGAACAAAAAGATTTGTAACTAGAAATTTGTAAAAAAATAATTCTTTAATGAAAAAAATAATTTTGACAGCTCTTTAAATGCCACGCCTCCTTACAGCCTTAATTAAAAACAAATTAAACATATTTGTAATCAGAATTGAACTAAATCCATTTGGGGTGTGAAAATGTAGTAGGCCTACATTCTAAAGAAATGAAATAGCCAATAAAAATTTTTTGGACAATTTTAATGATTTTCAGTGGATTCTCCCCTTAAGGTATTAATAAAAAACATAAGGATGCTTACAGGAAAAGTTTAGTTAATGGGAAACCTGAAACCGTTTTTTTGCAAATCTGGCTTTCAGATATAGCTCCTTGTAAAGCTGACTTGAATAATTTCAAGGGAAAATTGTTCCAGGACGGGTATCGAACCTGGGACCTATAGCTGAGCGCGCCAACGCTCCACCGACTGAATTACCCAGGAACTATAGATATCAGACCCCGACTCAATTATTCCCCTTACATCAACATACTTCAAGTAGGTTGACAGAACGTCAGAGTCCAGCATTAAGTACACACTTTCTATGTGACTTAAATTTGTGGTTTTCTGTTAACGAACAGTAAACGTGTATCACACAAATCTGGATTTCAGGTATAGCTCCCTGTAAATCTTACCTGAATAATTTCAAAGGAAAAATTGTTCCAGGACCGGGTATCGAATTATTCTGAGATCGTTTTCTTTTAACAATGTGATTCATTCTTTGCTTAACTGTACTTATATCTACAATTGCATTATTTTATGGGGTTGACGGTTTCGGACCATACGTTTCATTTCAGTTAGATGTGAAAAACTGGACACACACAATTATATACAAGACAAAATAAGAAGTTCCGTCAAAGCGATATCAAAGGGCTGCAGATATTCTCCTGTAGCATTTTGATAGAAGGTAGACACGAAAGACCCCAAACGCGCAAGCGTCTTGACACTGTATCGCTAGACAGTTCTATGAGTTGGTCTTTCAGATTAGCCGGAATTTTAGCCAGTTTAAGAGGAAGAACCTACAGAAATGACCAAATGTCAAATTAACATTTTTTATTTTTATTTTTAGCCTAAAAATATTTCACATTATTGACTTCAATTGAGCGAAATTTCAAGGTCGTTAGAAAGAAAATAATTACGTTTACGTCATTTTTAAATACGTGTGCTCAAAACATCTGTTAAATATCCGGAGTTTATTTTACATTTTTCAATATTTAATATGTAATATCTCAGACTATAATAGAGATAATTGAATAAAATTTTCAGGACATATTATCACATTGTAGGTACATGAATGATTCTGTAATAGGAAATTGTCATATTGCAAATTAAAGAATAAGTTAAAAATAGAAGTGTAATTTTTCTTTCTGTTCATAAAAATGCAAAATAAAAATATAAAAATTAAAATTTCAAAAAAAAAAAAAATCAAACAAAATTGATTAACAGTCTTTTAGCTTTATTTCAAGACAACATTTGTGTTTCTGTGATACTATTGAGAGCAGATATATCATTTTATTTATAATACCGCATTTTTTTATGTCTGTTATTGTACCATAAAGGGCAAAAGTGAAAATGTACAGTATTTAAAAGGCTTCACACATTGATATGAAACTATGTTAGGGAAACAGAGGTTCTACTTAAAATAATATGAGAAAAGAGATTTGCTGTAGATCCTTCTCCGTACCTGTCCTTTCCGAAAAATGGTTCATTATCCAAAGATTATTATTCACAAACTCCTGCATTGTCTGAAAATATTTCCCGAAGTTTGATTTGAAATAGTCGAGAAACTGAATAGTAAATAATCCTTGTTATGAACTCATACAAGACGATTATATTTTCCTCTCTAAATTGCATAAGTCTGGAAAAGCGACTGAAGGCATCCGAAAGAGAGCGATTTTTCAAAAACACCGACTAGATTAGGGTGACCAGACGTCCTCTTTTGTCCGGACATGTCCTCCTTTTTAGGCCTTTGTCCGGGGTCCGAGGGGATTTAAAAAAAAATCAAGAAATGTCCTCCTTTTCGTAACTTCTATGCCTGATATTTTGAAATTACCTGATTTGACGAATTTTTAAGCAATGACGTTATATAGTTGTTTACCGTGTTCAAGAAATTTGCCTGTAGATGGCAGCTGCATCGACGGAATATATTCTTTGCCAACGGTCATAATTCCCTTTCCTCCTGCTTGCTATGGTCGTTGCTCAGAAGTAGCTACCAAAAACGAGGTGCGAATGTATATCTAAATAGATATTTTCCGTTCTCTTTAATAATTTTATTACAGTTCCCATTACTTTCATATATAGCTAACTATAAAACCATTATTATTAAGTTTTTTCATAATTATTTTGTAATAAAATATTAACATACTTTTAATATGATATAAGCCTAAATCTGTACTGTAAATATTTTGTAATAAAATAGATATTGACCTAGTTCAAAGCATAATATAACCCCCAAACTTAGCTCAGCATGCTTCGCAATTAGGTCGTTACAACAATTTCTAAACAGCAGTATCTTAAAGACAATATATTTTGCCTAGTTTCATTCCATTATGTCCTACGGAATAATATTTTGGGGAAATTCTGCAGATAGTAAAAATATATTCTTATTACAAAAAAGAGCAATTAGAATAACAGTTGGAGCAAAGGCTAGAGAATCATGTAGATTATTTAAAACAAAAAAAAAAAAATGAGAGATTCTGACCTTAACAAATCAGTACATATACTCTATAATAAATTTCCTCTTATGTAATAAAGAAAATTTTCCAACTAATTCAGCCATACATAATATAAATACCCGCAGAAAGAATGATTTCCATACGCCATCATCAAATTTATCATGCTATCAAAGAGGAGTACGTTACATGGCGATAAAAATGTTCAATAGTCTTCCCGAAGACATTACGAATCATAGCCAAAGCCCTGCATTATTTAAGGTAAAACTAAAAAATTACTTAATATCTCACACTTTCTATTCTGTAGATGAATTCTTGACATTTCATAGTACTGTGTAAATATTTCAATAGAATTAAAAGGTAAACATATTACATTGTATAAAATATTATGTTATTAAGGTATTAATTCTGTACATATTTCATATTTGCATTTTATATGTATTGCATTTATATGTTAAACGTAAGAATTGGACATGTTCTTTATTCTATGCTATAAAGAAAATGTAAGAATATTATGGAACGAATAAATCTATGTATCTATCTATCTAAGCCTAAATCTAAATAAATATTTTCTGTTCTCATTTTTCGAACAATGTCCTCGTTTTTTTAAGCTTTGTGTCCTCTTTCTTATCGATGTGAATCTGGTCACCCTAGACTAGATACTAGCAACAGAAAGTAATTTTCGAATGACTTATTAGCCGTTGTATGTTCTTAATTCCTAACGAGTATACTATATTGGCAATATCATGGACAAAGATAATTAACCCCTTCATTTTTCTCTAAGTATCACCGCGGTATGCGCACCACTAGTAGGGAACCACTGATCTAAATAATATTAACTTCAAACCAACAAAACATCAAGCCGAAATCTTCACAAAAGCAAACCTTGCCCTACAAAGTATGACTTGACGTGGAACCCATTTCTCACACCATGTGCGCATTAATTGAGTTCTACAATGATAAAATGAAGCTCCGAGTCTGAAGGAGGTCCCCGCAGATAAGATCTCTAAATTCATATGGACATTGTTAACAGAGCTGAGTTTATTTTCAACTTCCCTTTCATTCAATTGAGCGCGAGGACCTTGTCCAATCGGATTTGTCGATGCATTGCGAAGGGCCAATAGCGAGCAGGAAGACAAGAGCCTGAGGAAAGATTATCCCGACTGGGTGCAAGTCCAGTCTGTTGTTTATGTGACAGCATTATAGTACCAGGAGCAGTTCGAAGAGACGGTCTGTTGAATAAAGCTGTGTGCTCGCAGGCATCTACAAGCGGCAGATAACAATCTTCTTCACTCTTGGTCCATTCCATCTTCTGAAGAATGGAAACTGCTACTGCATGCTAACGTGTTACGAAACTAAAGATGACGCCGCTGAGAACTCATTCCTAAAATCCCTAGTGTGTGTGCACATGAAAGGATCCTACAGCATCTGGTGTAAAAATAGCTATGTTTTCCAGGAGAATGTCATTTTAATTGTTTTTAGTCTCCTATTATTTTGTCTGAGAGTCCAAACCAACCATTTTCAACGCCCGCCATCGGTCCCTACCCTGAGCAAGATTAATCCAGTTTCTACAATCATATCCCATCTCAAATCAATTTATATTATCCTCCCATCTACGTCTCGGCCTCCCCAAAGTTCTTTTTCCCTCCGGCCTCCCAACTAACACTCTATATGCATTTCTGGATTCGCCCATACCTGCTACAAGCACTGCCCACCTCAAACATCTGGATTTAATGTTCCTAATTATGTCAGGTGAAGAATACAATGCGTTCAGTTCTGTGTTGTGTAACTTTCTCCATTCTCCTGTAACTTCATCCATCTTAGCCCCAGATATTTTCCTAAACACCTTATTCTCAAACACCCTTAACCTCTGCAAATATGGCTTTCAGGTAAAACTCCCTGTGAAACAATGTAAATAATTTCAAGTGAAAAAATGTTCCAGGACGGGGTAACGATGCCGGGACCCTTCGCTTACAGCGACTGAGAATATTCAGTCGATAGAGCATTCGTGGACTAAGTGAAGGGTCTCGGGATCGATACTCGGCCACGGAACAATTTTTCCCTTGAAATTACCCATAACCTCTGTTAGTCTCTCAAAGTGAGAGTCCAAGTTTCACAACCATGTACAGAACGACCGGTAATATAACTGATTTATAAATTCTAACTTTCAGATTTTTTGACAGCAGACTGGATAACAAAAGCTTCTCAACCGAATTATAACAGGCATTTCCCATATTTATTCTGCGTTTAATTTCCTTCCGACTGTCATTTATATTTGATAATGTTGCGCCAAGATATCTGAATTTTTCCACCTCTTCAAAGGATAAATTTCCAATTTTTATATTTCCATTTCGTACAATATTCTCGTCACGAGACGTAATCATATACTTTGTCTTTTCGGGATTTACTTCCAAACCTATCTCATTACTTGCTTCAAGTAAAATTCCCGTTTTTGGATTTTCTCCTAACATAGGCTCTTCACGTCATCCACATAGACAAGCAGCTGATGTAACCCGTTCAATTCCAAACCCTCTCTATCATCCTGGACTTTCCTAATCGCATATTCTAGAGCAAAGTTAAAAAGTAAAGGCTTTAGCCCACAGTGAATTGGAAAAGCATCCGACAGAAACTGACCTATACGGACTTTGTTGTACGTTTCACTGAGACACATTTTAATTAATCGAACTAGTTTCTTGGGAATAACAAATTAAATAAGAATATCATATAAAACTTCTTCTTAATCGAGTCAAATCTATGAATTACTGATGTACTGTACCCTTATTCTCCCATATTTTCAACCGGTGTGCCGCAAGAAAATGAAAATAGTAAAGGTTGTAGCAAGAAATGGAGAAATAAAAATGAAAACAGGTGGTAAAATAGTGAGCTCAAAAGAGTCATCAATTCAAAGAAAGCGGGACAAGTCAACATTCCCTCCAAAACCTTCAAATATCCCTCCTCCCACCGGTTGGGGACCATTGGTTTAGATCAGCGATGGGGAACTGAGGATCATAGGTAAAAAGTCTGTTTCAACCCCTTCCAAGGTAAAAATAACTTTTTTCATATGAATGAATATAGTAACGGTATTATTAGGTCTAGTAGGCCTAATAGTAATATTAATAGTGGTAGTAGTAATAACAATAATAATGACAATACAGTAGTGTAGGTATCAATACTAGGCCTAATGTTCCTATTATTATTATTTTTTTTTGTTTATTATTATTATTATCATTACTATTATTATCATTACCATTATTATCATTATCATTATCACTATTATTATCATTATTATTGCTACTAAAAAGCTGAAAGTTAGAATTTATAAAACAGTTATATTACTGGTTGTTCTGTATGGTTATGAAACTAAGTTTTGGATTCTCATTTCGAGAGAGGAACAGAGTTTAAGAATGTTTGAGAATAAGATGCTTAGGAAAATATTTAGGGCTAAGAGGGATGAAGTTACAGGAGAATGGAGAAAGTTACACAACGCAGAGCTGCACGCATTGTATTCTTCACCTGACATAATTAGAAACATTAAATCCAGACGTTTGAGATGGCCAGGGCATGTAGCACGTATGGGCGAATCCAGAAATGCATATAGAGTGTTAGTTGGGAGACCGGAGGAAAAATGACCTTTGGGGAGGCCGAGACGTAGATGGGAGGATAATATAAAAATGGATTTGAAGGAGGTGGAATATAATGGTAGGGACTGGATTAATCTTGCTTAGGATAGGGACCGATGGCGTGCTTAAGTGAGGGCGTAATGAACCTCCGGGTTCCTTAAAAGCCAGTAAGTAAGTAAATTACTATCATTATTATTGTTAATATTATTATTATTATTATTATTATTATTATTATTATTATTATTATTATTATTACTTACAAATGGCTTTTAAGGAACCCGAAGCTTCATTGCCGCCCTCACATAAGCCCGCCATCGGTCCCTATCCTCTGCAAGATTAATCCAGTCTCTATCATCATATCCCATCTCCCTCAAATCCATTTTAATACTATCCTCCCATCTACGTCTCGGCCTCCCCAAAGGTCTTTTTCCCTTCGGTCTCCCAACTAACACTCTATATGCATTTCTGGATTCGCCCATACGTGCTACATGCCCTGCCCATCGCAAACGTCTGGATTTAATGTTCCTAATTATGTCAGGTGAAGAATACAATGCGTGCAGTTCTGCGTTGTGTAACTTTCTCCATTCTCCTGTAACTTCATCCCTCTTAGCCCCAAATATTTTCCTAAGCACCTTATTCTCATACACCCTTAACCTATGTTCCTCTCTCAGAGTGAGAGTCCAAGTTTCACAACCATACAGAACAATCGGTTATTATTATTATTATTATTATTATTATTATTATTATTATTATTATTATCATCATCATCATCATCATCATCTCTCTTTAATGGCCATAGCTAAAAAATTGAACTTTCAATATTAGTCTATTACTCAACTATTATTTTTCATTCGAATTACTTGAGCTTTTGAACAGTTTTGTAATTTCAATGAGTGACTACTCTTACGAAACATTAAGAAATCTATATATGTATAGCTTTTCAATTTTCTGAAGTTATTAATATGCGGCAAACACAAAGTAAAATATTGATATTTCTTCAAGTGAGACTGTCATTTTAAAGTGAATATGAGTACAGAACATATATGCTCTTATAGTAGACATCGCAAGGAGCCAGCATCACATCTTAGGTTGCCGGACACTGTACCACGCAGCAGCCTGGAGCAGACTCAGCAGCAAGGAACGCGACATTTGTAATTATGCTATCCATTTCACGAATGTTAAAACACCACGAGCTAAGGACTTATAAGTCGGGATTTTAATTCTCAGCCTCCCATCTACAGTGTGTCTATAAAATGTATTGACATTTACACAAGAATGCTTTTACATACCATTTAAAATTATATTTTGTGTTTTGCAGCTTTCAGATTTCTATTTCAATATTTCATCATCTCTACACCGTCAATGGAAAAACATAATATAGATAAAGAAACGTTATTCAGACAGAATGAATTGGTCAGAGATTATGACAACACCAATTACTAAGTTTTTCTTTAATTCTCATTCATTTTAAGATTAGTTTTTCTCTTTTACTTTAAATTTATATTTCTAACCACCTTTCACGGCACATCACACTTTCCATTTCTATTTCCGCCAATTATTTGTACATCTTGATTACACAAATTTTAACACTATATCACTTCGGAAAACATATTATGTGTCTTTCACGTGTTAAATTTTATATTACCTCGTAAACATGTTCCGTCATCCTACCGGCCATCATCAGAACTGACTGTTGCTGGTCTTGGCGCCTTTTGTTTTGTTTCCTGTGGGGGTGTATTCGTGTAGTGTAATGTGGAGTCAAAGAGTGTGTGTGTTCTGAAATTGAGTTGTGCGTTGAGAATTTCATTTAGATGTATTTTTTGTGTGTCTGTATATTTCATATTGTTCTAGTGTGTTTAGTTTCAGGCTTTTTGGTTGGATGTGTAGAATTTCCATGTTTGTGTTTATGTCTCTGTATGTGTGGTTAGTATTTGTGATGTGTTCTGCATATGTGGAAGTATTTTGTAATTTTGTTATGGCTGTGATGTGTTCTTTACAACGTGTTTGAAATGATCTACCTGTCTGTCCTATGTAGAAGTTGTTGCAAGTGTTACATTTGAGTTTGTATACGCCTGGGTGGTTGTATTTGTTCAAGAATTAAAACTGCAACATCGCATACAGAACAAATAATACTCTACAAGAACATATCAACACACAAACAACACAAACAAACAAATACAACCACACAGGAGTATACAAACTCAAATGTAACACCTGCAAAAACTTCTACATAGGACAGACAGGCAGATCATTTCAAACACGTTACAAAGAACACATCACAGCCATAAAAAATTACAAAACACTTCCATATAAGCAGAACATATCACAAATGCCAACCACACCTACAGAGACATCAACACAGACATGGAAATACTGCACATCCAACCAAAAAGCCAGAAACTCAACACACTAGAGCAATACGAAATATACAGACACACAAAAACACATCCAAATGAAATTCTTAACACACAACTCAATTTCAGAACACACACATACACTCTTTCACTCCACATTACACTACACGAACACACCCCCACAGGAATAAAAAACAAAAGACGCTAAGACCAGCAATAACCAATTCTGAAGAAGGCCAATAGCAGGCCGAAACGTGTTAACAAGGTAATATAAAATTTAACACGTGAAAATTTAATACGTTTTCAAATTATTTGTGTTCATTATTTCTTCTTGAATCATTTTGTCTCTCTTTTTCTCTTTGTTTCATTTTATAATTTCTACTTCCACGATTCCTTTCTTTACTCACTCCTTCATTATTCTATATCTCTCAAATTTTTAATTTCTCATTCTCTACATAATAATTTTTGTCTCGATTTCTGTCTTTTCTTACTTTGTTTTTTTTCTTGTTTTATTTGTCTATTATTCCTATTTTTCCCTAAGTGCCCTGTTTTTTTCATATTCTCATTTTTCTTTCAACTCATTTTCCTGTACAACTGTGTTATTATCCTCATATTAACTGCCGGTTTCTTTATTTTTCTTTCTTCCCTTTTCTTTCTCTCTTTTTTTTTTCTTCCGTCCTTCCTTTCGCATTCTTTGCATCCATCTTTTTGCTCTTTCTGAAACCAACAAAATCACGTTTCAGCACGCACTAGACTACAGGACTGACGTCGCTAGTCTATCAGGCAAAGCCAGTACACTTCTAGCACAACTAAATACCTCTGCCATATAGTGACTCTTTTGAAAACTTCTTTCACCATATAATACATCCAAATACAGAGTTTGACTATAGCATTTCTGATTTATTAGCCTATACACTATCCCTGAAAAAAACATTAACAATGTAATAGTACATTATGCAACGAGCCTATAATGATAGTAATTAAGACGCGAGTATGTTTGTTTATGAAACAAGCGCAAGCGAGTTTCATAATTTTCATACAAGCGTCTTAATTACCATTATAGGCAAGTTTCATACGACTTTTTGTGCTCGACCATATTTCTAACTTGAAATTATTCAGGAGTATTCATTTTATTTGTATCTGACAGAAGATCGGAAGTGACCTTGTTCATAGCTCTTAAATTGTGAGATGTGCGCAGACGCGAAAGTATTGATTTTTTCCGAGGAACAATAATGTCATTGACCTTGATGTAATGTAACATGAACTAATTTTGATATAACCTGGAAATTGATTTAGAATTGAAAAACGAGATGACAAATTGAATTTATTTGAATATTATTTACAATTAACGCTAATTATTATAGTAACAGAACATAACCGTCTGCGACAGTATTGGACTTCCAGTCTCAGTGACGTTTCCCTCGTTGTCTTTCGATTGCATATTCGAGAATAATCGAAAACCTGAACTTTAATGAATAGGTGTATTTTAATGACATGCATTAAAGGACTGCTACCAGATGTATAATTACTACATTTCGGCATGGTCGAGCATAAAGATATCTTTAAAAATTAATATAAAATCTAAAATATCTCACAACCCCTACGTGATACAATAATTCCGAAGGCCGTTTCGGATTCTACAACAAAGAATTGATATGAATTGATTCATCACACACCAGATGCAAAATGGCTGTTAACCAATCTTATAGAAGTGCTCAGGGAAACCGAACAGATCGAAGGAAATATGTTCCAATTTCGTTCATTCACCATATGAAGAGTCCACTGCAAGAATGATGGATGTAATTTGGAATACATTTTTCAGGAGAAGCAATTGAAAGTTTGAAATTCTTAGCGCTCAAAGCTTAACTATGATTTTCCGATCATTACTGGACAATGACTATCAGTGTTAATGCCATATAACTTTCTATGTACATTCTATATGTCTTAAGCTATGCATTGACAGTCTTGGTTCATTTTCGACAAGAAAGTGACATCCAACATTCTTCCAGTGGACTCTTCATATGCCTTAGACACGATCCGCCGATCTGTTTCGTGAACAGTTATTACTTGACGATTCTACGTTGAGACACATTTTTGGAAGCACCCGGTGGGCAGACACATGTGCCACCTTGCACATAAATATGCCGCAGTCCAATACGTCATCAGGCAGCTCCTTGCGCCCGAACAGATTTATTGAGTAGCTGTAGTCGGAATATGCAGCGTTTCAGCATAAGGTGTACAGCACTGCTACCGGGCTTGGAGGAATAATTACCTCGTTAGCAGGCTGCGAGGAGAGTTACACCACGACGCCTTACGCCTTTTGAACCGTTCGGTTTGGTAGTCTTCATAAGATAATTGAAATATACGAAAATATCCAAAGGCAGTTCAAAACATCCATGGATAGGCTGTTATATTAATATTCATTCATTCATTTACTGTTCTGCCCAAAGGAAGGTCTTTCACTGCAAACTCAGCATTTTCCAAACTTTTCTATTTTCTGCCTTCCTCTTTATTATATTGTATTGTATTTATTAACATTCCACGGTATTCATACATTGCTTCACAACCAGAATATGCAACAAGTCAAAAAACTTAATATGCCTACTACAGTAGAACCTCTATTATATGTGGTAATGAAGGGGATGAACTGGACGGTTAATCGAAAAAATCGGATAATCCGTACCATACAATACTTTCGTAGATTAAGTGAATAAGAACTGAAGTTTCGTAATTTCCTCCATGATCTTATGTTTAAGATGCTAGGTAATGGATCAGAAGTTCACTAATTTATGTTCGGTTGTCAACGACGTGCTTTTAAGGGCCAAGGAAACTCCTTGTAATGGCTATCAGCGGAAATATAGGAAGAGTAGGCCTAGAGGTCTCATGTTGTAGATTTACATATCCTTGATTTTTATTAAATCGCGCACAGTTGTAACATCACTCTCATATTCTGATGCGAGATGAGCCACAGTTTCTCATTCCTCAAACCACTGAATTATTTGCATTTTTTTTTTCGATACTTACCATAAAAAGTTTTATTTTGACACTCGTTGAATACATTTTATATAGAAGTTGTACAGTACGGCAACTTGAACAGTAGACCAAGCTGGATAAGTGTTAAGGCTTGCAATAACACTCTCTAGAAAAAATACGCACTAATACAACATACAGTAGTACTTCATATGTTTCTGTCGCAAAAAAAAAATGAGTGAGAGAAAGAAGGTCGGAGAATCCGTCAATCGGTTAATAGGGTTTCGGATAATCGGGGTTCTACTGTATTATAAAGTCTTAATTTATAGTCACAGTCTAGATGAAATATATACAGAAGAGATTTGCAATATAATCTACTAGTACAACACAAAGTTTTAGTATCAATTTCATGAAGCGTTATTGAATGTCATGAATTCACCTACAGAATAGAAGGCGTGAGAAATTAGGTACTTCTTTAATTTGGCCCTAAATAATCTTATGTTTTGAGTTTCATTTTTTATATCGATAGGGAGGCTATTAAACATTTTTACTGCCATATAACGCACTCCTCTTTGATAGCATGATAGACTTGCCGATGGAGTATGAAAGTCATTTTTGACGTGTATTTATGCTATAAACTGTTGAATTAGTTACAAAGTTTTCACGATTACATAAGAGGAAGATTATTATGAAAAGATATACTGACAAGCCATGGGCATTATTTGTAATTTTTGGAAAACAGTCCTACAAGATTCCCTAGATTTGGCACCTACTATTATTCTAATTACTCTTTTTTGTAATAGGAATATACTGTTACTATCTGTGGAATTTCCCCAAAATATTATTCCGAAACTCATTACCGAGTGAAAGTATGCGAAGTATATCTCCTTATATGATCCATATATCTTAATGTTGTCTATCATCTAATATCTTCTGCCCCGAATTCTGGTCCCGATCACCACTCCTTCCAATGCATCCTTCAGTAAGCAGTTTCTTCTCAGCCAGTGATCCAACCCATTCCTTTTCCTCCTCCTGATCAGTTTCAGCATTATTCTTTCTTCACTTACTCTTCCCAATACATCTTCATTTCTTATTCTGTCTGTCCACATCACACGTTCCATTCTTCTCCATATCCACATTTGAAATGCTTCTAGTGTCTTCACTTCGTCGTAATGTTCATGTTTCTGCCCCATACAAAGCACTTCACCGGTCTCTTCCTTAGTTCTTTCTCCAGAGATCCGCAAAAGATGCTCCTTTTTCTATTCAAAGCTTCCTTTGCCATTGCTATCCTCCTTTTGACTTCCTGGCAGCAGCTCATGTTACTGCTTATAGTACACCCCAAGTATTTCAAGCTGTCCACTTGCTCTACTGCCTCATTTAGAATTCGCAAGTTTACATTCCTTAGTATTCTTCCTATGACAATAGTCTTTGTCTTATTTGTATTTATCTTCATTCCATACTGCTCACAGCTGACATTTACCTCCTGTAGCATATCCCTTAGTATCACCTCCTCTTCTGCTATCAAAGCTATACCATAAGCAAATCTTGCACACGTTATTCTTCTTCCTCCTACTATCACTCCTCCCATGTTTCGAAAACAGTTTATTATAATATGGAAGGTTAAAAAGAAACAGGGGAATCTGAGTTCCCTAGTTATCATTCAACAATGCTCTTTTACTATGTACACCAAATATCAAAATGATGGTAATACACAGCGATCCATATAAACTGTTAAAATTTTAAGGAGTTATAATTTCCCTCTGGAAGTTAGTATAAACTTGAAATTGAGTTTAAAGATCTCAGTGGCTCTGCTAGAACCTATATCGGTACCATTACCACCCATTGTTGACTATTATGACTATTGTTGGCTAAGCTTATTAGTAATTACTTCGCAGTCTCTACTTTTTGCAGTCATAACACGAACATGCAGTTCTCAATTCGGCAGGGAGTTTTTATTGTGAAAACATATTATAATACAAATTCCTTGATTCAAACACAACGGGCATTTCGAAGAGAATTCGGTGTGCGCAATGTTCCAACCAGGCCAACAATTTTATCGATGGCAAGAAAGCTGGAGACAACTGGCTCGCTTCTCAGTGAGTGTGGGAAACACAGACCTGCAAAAGTCAAGATTGTGTTGATGATGTTTGAGAAATTTAGTGAACTCGCCAAAGAAATCATTCCTCCTATTGAGCCAGGAGACAGGCTACTCATACGACACATGTCATACATCTAACAAATACATTAAACTTATTGCCAGCTTCTTCGGTGATCGCCTAATCTAAAAGAAATCTGTGACCCCCCGATCACCTGACTTAACCTCTCTGGACTTCTTCTTATGGGGCTACGTTAAGGACAGAGTATACAAGAACAGACCATGGTCACTTGCTGAACTTCGTGAGAGCATTATGAATGAAATTAGTAACATTGAAGGGAATATTCTTCAGAGAACGTCAAGGAATATGGTACTACGAATACAGTTGTGTATGGATGCAGATGGAAGACATTTCCAACATTTACTGTGAGAAATCTCCCAATATTGTTCTGTAATTCTGTATATATCATATTTCAAAATGATGGTAATGGAGTGGAATGGAATTTAAGTGAAGGGGCTACGGATGGCCCAGCCACTGCGACCTGTTGATATCTATTGCGCTAATCCTTGATAAGGAATGAGTGCCACAGATCCCCTACGCGCACCGCCCCAACCACATGACTCTCTAATGACCATCCATATACCATTCCTGCTTCGGCAACTTCCCCCAAGGCCCCCCTGTGGGTCCGAGGCGAAACTCCTCCCCCGAGTAGGTCCGCCTCGGATGCTCGTTGCAGAAGCCATCCAACGTCGCTAAGCTACATTCCACGGAGGTCGGTCGAGAGAGCCAGTAGTTCCGGGAGGCTGCCTGTAGAGTGATCTGAAAAACCAGAAACGGGATGATGAGGAAAGGATGATGGGGGAGGAAAGGAAGTGGCGAAGAAGAGTGGGGTTCCTATCGCATGATAAAGTTACCTGATATTCATCCATAAAAGTGAGGAAAAAAACCTGAAAAAACCTCACCCAGGCAACATGATCCAGGACTGCTGGGTTCGGAGTTAGACTCGCTAACCCGTCAGCCACAACGGTGGACTAAAATGATGATAATACTTTAATATGATTATTATGTAAGTAAATATTAGTGAGAAAATGCCAAGGTATAGAATTGCTGACATTTTCAAACTGCTACGTCTTTGTTTCGCTTGTACGCACATCGATGATCTTGACACTTAGATAGGTGATAGTTTTAGGAGCATCATTAAAAAATTTAGATTGTTAGTTAAATTTTAATTTGCTGACTCGTCTGCGTACTTGAAAAATTATTTCTTACATAACGCAACCGAATGAGATAGCAGTAAGTAAAGTCACCGGGAAAACCGACCTACATTATCAATCGAGCTAGCCTGGTTCGATTATTTTTGCTCGTGTGAACCACTCAATTATCCTACCTTTGTCGGGTCGTAAATTTTGAAGAGTTGCCGCAGTTGGGAGTTTATGAAATTAAACGCAAATAATTCTCGGTGAACACATTACATTGCGGTACAACAGTGTTCTGTTTCACGGCCCTCATTACAATTGTATTCCGCTTTACCGTAATTTAACTGCCTTGAACGTGGGGAAGGAGCTCGCCAATTATAAGTAATTTTCCGCAGTATATTTCTTGGTTTTGAATTTAACTCAGCTGTACAATAATAGCATTCATCTCTCCATGAGAATGGCCACGGACGTACAAACATTTGACCGCGAGCACCAGGATGCACGAGAAATGTTCTATCTCGTCATTCACCTAATTTCTTCCTCTTCCTTTTCTATCTCATAATTTTTTCTCAGAAATCTAATTTCTCATAATTTCTTTACCTTTTTACTTTTCCTATTTTCTGCTTTTATACCTGCTTTACTTTCTTTTTATTCAAACTGCTCTTCTTCACCTTTGCTTTCCCTTCTTCTTCTACTTCTTCTTCTTCTTATTATTTTTCTTCTTCTTCGTCTCATTCCTGAAAACTCTATTTTTTTCACTGTTTTATCTCTAAAATGTAAAACCATAGAACGAGGATTCGATGCCTTAAAGCAGTGGTCGTCAGAACTCGCTGAAATGGATATCGGGAAAGGAGTATATCTGAATATAGAAGGGAGATGGAAAAATCAGTCGTAACTGGTGCGGGCGATCCGTGGAGAATAGTCAATAGCTGCAGACGAGAACGCTATTTGCAGCACCATTAAACATTGATGATTCATTTTCGACAGTGGAGATCCCAGTGGTTGTTCTCTTGTATATGTTGCCAATTCATAACATGGAAATTGTCAATCTGGTTTATGTGATCAGGGCTAATAACAGGATTGAAATAAATGTGGTCTTGTTCGATCAGGTGTACTACTACGATGCGAGCACGAACTTGGTGGGAGTCTTCGGCGAGTGACGACCATTTTTGGCATGCGCGAAAATTTTCGGGCAGTAGGTTTATATCTCAGGACTCCGATGTGCTAGCGCCATGATTTTCGTGTCAAATGAAATATCTCGTCTAGATATGTCGGTACGTATTCACGATATTTTTCTGTGTTCTCGTTTCACAGCGCCCTTACATAATGCTTATCTAACGATAGAGAGTTCTATACAGGATGAAAGAAACTAAATAGGGTCCTTTTGAGAGATGAATCAGAGCAGAGAGTTAAACATAAAAGTGTATTTAGCGAGATGAAGCTGAGAATTCGCCTTATGGTTGGGAAAAACCTCAGAAAAGCTCAACAAGATAATCAGCCCAAGCGAAGATCGAACCCGCGCCCGAGCGCAACTCCAGATTTGCAGGCAAGCGCCTTAGTCGACTGATTAAGTCGCAATGAAATATTAAGTAATGTATAATAACTTTCAAAATTTAATTCATATCTTGGTACTTGCAGTGTTGAATCAAAGTGATAACAAAAGTAATATTCCAATGGGAAAATAGCCTTGTCATTAAATAATTAAATTTGTAATGATAATGACATCTTCATGCTTCAGTACGGGTGCATTGACCTGTATCATCTTCGTGGGATCAGCAACAACATAGCTGACGGAATGTCCTGATCTTAACAGCAGAATACGTCTAGAAGCTGAGAAGCACTGGAGACAGTCAACAAATTAAGAGATAATTAGGTGAGTTAATTAGGTAATGATTCTAATAAACTACAGACCTTAATAAGAGTCAGACTGTGATACAGTGATATGAGTTAGAGAGTTTTGTACGTATTACTGTACATAGGGAGCCAAATTTCTCGCAGGGCATCTTGTTTGCTACTGTTGGTGCTCGTGTTCTTAGTGATAACGTTGATGCTCGTTGTGATATAGATGTTGATTTTGTTGATATTTTATTCGGTTATTTAGTGATGCTGTAAACTTACTGGGTTTTCTAGCGTCGCTGAAATTGGTGATAACAAGATGGTATTTGGCGACAAGAATATCAAAATTCTTCAGGGGATTACCTGACATCCGCCTTATAGTTGGGGGAAATCACTCATGCCTAATGCAGTCTTTCGAACACGAGTCTCGCTCGTTGTTACTGAACTAAGCTGTGACTGGTGATAATACTTGTACGGATAAATAAGTTGATTTCGTTGGTATTGGTTACCTTTGTCTTTTATATTGGTTTTAATATTCATATTAGTTTTGTTGGTATTGATATACTTGGTTACGAGCAAATGCTGGGTAACTTTCGGTGCTGGACCCCGGACTCATTTCACCGGCATTATCACCTTCATTTCATTCGACGCTAAATAACCTAGATGTTGATACAGCGTCGTAAAATAACCCAATAAAAAAAAGATATACTTGGTTTTGTAGTTATTGATGTAAATGTTGATACACGCTTTGGTTTAGTCGTTGTTGATTTTGATATTCATATACATGTCGGTTTTGTATATTTAGATATGATTTCAATATCTATATTATTTTATTGGTATTGATATACTTGTTGCTTTTATCTTATTGATGTTAATGTTGATATACTTGATTTCGTTGCTATTGGTTACCTTTGTCTGTTTCGATATTGGTTTTAATATCTATATTAGTTTTGTTGGTATTGATATACTTGGTTTTGAAGTTATTGCTGTAAATGTTGATACACGCTTTGGTTTAGTCATTGTTGATTTTGATAATATATATGTCGGTTTTGTATATTTCGATATGGTTTCAATATCCATATTATTTTTATTGGTATTGATATACTTGTTGCTTTTGTCGTTATTGATGTTAATGTTGATATACTTTTTGGTTTAGTCGTTGTTGATATTGGTGTTGATATACATGTCGGTTTTGTTTGTTTTAATAGGCATAATGGTTTTGTAGGTCTCTTGATACTGATGTAATGTTTTTTTTTGTCATTACTGACTGATACTGGTCTTCATATAAACGTTGGTTTAGTCGTTCTTAATATTGGTGTTGATATACTTTTTGGTTTGGTCGTTATTATTTGATATTAATGTTTATATTCTTGTTGGTTTAGTCTTTATTTATATTGGTGTTGATATACTCGTTGGTTGGTCGTTATTCTTTGATATTAATGTTTATGTTCTCGTTGGTTTAGTCTTTATTTATATCGGTGTTGATATACTTATTGATTTGGTCGTTATTGTTTGATATTAATCCTTATATACTTGTTGGTTTAGTCATTATTGATAGTGGTGCTGATACAAATTTTCGTTTTATTGTTATTGATATTGGTCTTGATGTACATGTTTGTTTTGCCATTACTGATATTGGTGTTCGTATATCATATTGTACAGACTACTTTGATTTTTCCGTTACTGGTATTGGTGTTGATATATAGACGACTTTGTTTTGTCGTTACTGATATTAGTGTTGATATATATACAGACTACTTTGGTTTTGTCGTTACTGATATTGGTGTTAATATCTGTAGACTACTTTGGTTTTGTCGTTACTGATATTGGTGTTGATATCTATAGACTACTTTGGTTTTGTCGTTACTGATATTGGTGTTGATATCTATAGACCACTTTGGTTTTGTTGTTCCGATATTGGTGTTGATATCTATAGACTACTTTGATTTTGTCGTTACGGTACTGATATTAGTGTTGATATCTATAGACTACTTTGGTTTTGTCGTTACTGATATTGGTGTTGATATCTATAGACTACTTTGGTTTTGTCGTTACTGATATTGGTGTTGATATCTATAGACTACTTTGGTTTTGTCGTTACTGATATTGGTGTTGATATCTATAGACTACTTTGGTTTTGTCGTTACTGATATTGGTGTTGATATCTACAGACTACTTTGGTTTTGTCGTTACTGATATTGGTGTTGATATCTATAGACTACTTTGGTTTTGTCGTTACTGATACTGGTGTTGATATATATATATATATATAGACTACTTTGGTTTTGTCGTTACTGATATTGGTGTTGATATCTATAGACTACTCTGGTTTTGTCGTTACTGATATTGGTGTTGATATCTATAGACTACTTTGGTTTCGTCATTATTGATATTCATATTAATACACTCGTTGGTTTATTCGTTACTGATATTGATGTTGATATGCATGCTCGTTATGTTGACGTTATTGACAGTGGTATTAATATAAATGCTGGTTTTGTCATTACTGACACTGATGCTGTTATGCTTGTTGGTTTAATCGTTACTGATATTGGTGTTGATATACATGTTGGCTTAGTTGTTATTGATATAGATATTGGTATTGTTATACATATTGGTTTTGTTGGTATTGATAATGGTGTTGATACGCACGTTTGCTTTTGTTGATATTGATGTTGGTATTAATATACGTATTCTTTTCCTAGAATTGATATTGATATTCATATATGTTAATTCTGTGGGCATTAAAATAAATGTTGCGACTTTTGTATTGATATTGGTGTCTTTAAATATTAGTTTTGATTATTAATATTGGTGTTGAAATGCATATTGTATTGATATTGGTTGTTATACACATGTTGGTTTTGTTGATATTAGCGTTGGTCTTCAGTATTTTTAATACAGGTATTATTGTTAGTGATACCGATGTCACTATTGAAAGTGTGACATGCTGAAATCTAAACACGTCCGTCAACGTTTACCGATGTATATTTGTTGCTTCTGCTGGTGATCAACACATCTGTAGGCTTGACAGAATGGAAATTTAATTCGTCAGTGTATTTTATTTTCATTACAATGAACTGAGAAATTAAGAATAATGGAAGAGGAAACGAATTATTTTTATAATGTAAGTTTACTTGGAAAGTCAAGATTTAAACCCGGATAGTGTGGCGGAAAGTCAATGCATCAAACATACGATCCAGTGCTTCAACTACTGTAAGTTTTATAAAATAAAACTGAGCATAAAACTGAGAAATTCTTACGTCGTTGGGATCCATTTCAGGTTGTTGTTCTGGATGTGTCTACTACAGGCTCATAATGAGAAAGGAGTAATTTCATTTTATTATCTTACTCATAATTACAGCACAGCCAATTTAAAATTTCCAAGAGTGTTAGAGCGCTTAAAAATGTAAAACGATTTACCACGAATTTGAATATAAGAAATTAAAGATGATAAACGAAGTACTCTAAACCTGACACAACCATTAATTTTCATAATATACAAGAATACTTTAATATTAGTTATAAACCATTTAAAGTGCCAAAAATATTGATACAACTTCCTAACTGCTAATTAAGGCTTGCGATGGCTACCAGGAAGCCATTTCAAATTAAAGCAGGACTCGTTAAAATAAAGACTAATCTAAAACACGCATCTCTCTGCGTTAGTACTTGATTTCATTGACGGACGTTCAGATCTCCACGGATTCTCATTTCCTAAATTATTTCCCTTCACCTGGCGAATGTAATCGATCAGTATCCGAATACAGGCAACGTTGGTTATTATTGATGAGGTCTCCTTCTAATCAGTAAAAAACTAATCAATATTAATTACACGGAACAATAGAATGATTGAAGAGAGAGAGACAGAGAGAGCTGGGATGATTGAAATTAGTTTGGGAGGTGGGGGGGGGGGAGAGAAGAAGAGCGGCCACAATAATGGCACCACCAATCAAATCCCATCTCTGTAATTTTAAAGAGATGATCGTCCTTTTTTAAATGTTTAGAATGTGTTATTTGAGTGATACGAAGAAGAAATATTTTATGGTTTTATCACCCTTGCATACACGTTGATAGAAAGTATAATTTAAAATGCCCTCACGTCACGAATAAAAACAAAGGAGGTTTAATTTTCTATGGTCTCAATGAATGGAAAGGTTGTGGCATTATTTAGAGCTTGTGTAAGCTTTACTACAAGAAGAAATGATAGGTGTGCCTTCTAGAAGAGAAAAAAATGTTAAAGGGCGTTAAAAGAATTTGAAATCGAAGACGCTTAGTTGCATCCTACGTTTTACATTAGATATTTAAAAGCATTTTTATTTAATTTAAAGTAGGGTGTTGATAATTTCTGTAAGCTAAAACACCCTAAAGCATTTTGCTCTTTAAGAAGGAAATTTCATTAACTCAGTACTAGTTAATTTCTTGGGTTGTAACCTTGTTTAATGAAAAGCAAAAGAATATTCAAGGAGGTAGTAAGTGTTTTCGTATCCTGTTCATAACTTCACGCCAGTGTACAGACTTCATGAAACTTGTAATTAAACCCAGTAATTATTATCAACTTTATTTCAGAGAGATTATCCCAATAATTTTCAGTCTAGCCTATTAATTAATAGTATTCATTTGTAGTGTTCAGGTATGGTCGTTTGATTGGCTCGTTTATTTGTATGATTCTCAGATTTTTGGATATTGATAGACTAAGTAGCTGATTGATCAGTTGCTCGATTAATTGTTTAACTGGTTTGTTTGTTGCTTAGTTGACTGATTATTTTGCTGCTACTGGCTGCCAGTGTGGTTAATTAGGTTAATTACTTAGTTAATGTTCATAATACTAATTATGTGATAAGTTCAATGGTTGACTGCCGATTTTCTTTTTGGTTGTTTGTTTGTTCTAATCCTAATTGACTACTTCCGTGATCAGTTAACTGACTTGTGGTTGGTTAATTGTTTACTGAGTAGTTGTGCAGTTGGCTAATAGTTTATTGAGTAGTTGAGTGGTTTGTTAATAGTTTACTGAGCACTTGTGTGGATTGTTAATAGTTTACTGAGCATTGTGTGTTCGTTAATACTTTACTTAGTAGTTGCGTGATTGGTTAATACTTTACTTAGTAGTTGCGTGATTGGTTAATAGTTTACTGAGTAGTTGTGTGGTTGGTTAATAGTTTACTGAGTAGTTGTGTGGTTGGTTAATAGTTTACTGAGCACTTGTGTGGTTGGTTAATAGTTTACTGAGTAGTTGTGTGGTTGGTTAATAGTTTACGGAGTAGTTGTGTGGTTGGTTAATAGTTTACTGAGCACTTGTGTGGTTGGTTAATAGTTTACTGAGTAGTTGTGTGGTTGGTTAATAGTTTACTGAGCACTAGTGTGGTTGGTTAATAGTTTACTGAGCACTTGTGTGGTTGGTTAATAGTTTACTGAGCACTTGTGTGGTTGGTTAATAGTTTACTGAGTAGTTGTGTGGTTGGTTAATAGTTTACTGAGCACTTGTGTGGTTGGTTAATAGTTTACTGAGTAGCTGTGTGGTTGGTTAATAGTTTACTGAGCAGTTGTGTGGTTGGTTAATAGTTTACTGAGCACTTGTGTGGTTGGTTAATAGTTTACTGAGCACTTGTGTGGTTGGTTAATAGGTTACTGAGTAGTTGTGTGGTTGGTTAATAGTTTACTGAGCACTTGTGTGGTTGGTTAATAGTTTACTGAGTAGTTGTGTGGTTGGTTAATAGTTTACTGAGCACTTGTGTGGTTGGTTAATAGGTTACTGAGTAGTTGTGTGGTTGGTTAATAGTTTACTGAGCACTTGTGTGGTTGGTTAATAGGTTACTGAGTAGTTGTGTGGTTGGTTAATAGTTTACTGAGCACTTGTGTGGTTGGTTAATAGTTTACTGAGCACTTGTGTGGTTGGTTAATAGGTTACTGAGTAGTTGTGTGGTTGGTTAATAGTTTACTGAGCACTTGTGTGGTTGGTTAATAGTTTACTGAGTAGTTGTGTGGTTGGTTAATAGTTTACTGAGTAGTTGTGTGGTTGGTTAATAGTTTACTGAGCACTTGTGTGGTTGGTTAATAGTTTACTGAGTAGTTGTGTGGTTGGTTAATAGTTTACTCAGCACTTGTATGGTTGGTTAATAGTTTACTGAGCACTTGTGTGGTTGGTTAATAGTTTACTGAACACTTCCATGGTTGGTTAATAGTTTACTGAGTAGTTGTGTGGTTGGTTAATAGTTTACTGAGTAGTTGTGTGGTTGGTTAATAGTTTACTGAGTAGTTGTGTGGTTGGTTAATAGTTTACTGAGTAGTTGTGTGGTTGGTTAATAGTTTACTGAGTAGTTGTGTGGTTGGTTAATAGTTTACTGAGCACTTGTATGGTTGGTTAATAGTTTACTGAGTAGTTGTATGGTTGGTTAATAGTTTACTAAGTAGTTGTGTGGTTGGTTAATAGTTTACTGAGTAGTTGTGTGATTGGTTAATAGTTTACTGAGCACTTGTGTGGTTGGTCAATAGTTTACTAAGAAGTTGTGTGATTGGTTAATAGTTTATTGAGTAGTTTTGTGGTTGGTTAATAGTTTACGAGTAGTTGTGTGATTGGTTAATAGTTTACTGAGCACTTGTGTGCTTGGTTAATAGTTTACTAAGTAGTTGTGTGGTTGGTTAATAGTTTACTGAGTAGTTGTGTGATTGGTTAATACTTTACTGGGTATTTGTGGGGTTGGTTAATAGTTTACTGAGTAGTTGTATGGTTGGTTAACAGTTTACTGACTAATTGTGTGGTTAGTTATTAAGGTGACTAGCTGATTGTAAATTTAATAGTTGTCCAGTTTTCTGATTGACAGATTACATAATTGGTTTAGGTTGCTAATTCTTATTGTAGCTGGTTGACTGGTATGTTATTTCACTTGTTTTTTGACTGGCTTGAGTAGTTGGTTCGTAGTTTATTAATTGGTCGCTTTTCTGATTAACTGGTTGCGTAATGCGTTAGTTGATTTGTTATCTGGGAAGCTTGCTTTGTGGTTTATTATTTTCCTGGTTCATTAGCTGACTGATTAATAGCTTGCTAACTGGTTGTGTGGTTGATAATCTATTTATGTGAACGCCTGTAGTTAATTCATTATTTTTTTTTTCAGATATTTTATTGATTGTTTAGTTAGTTGTTTCGTCGTCTGGATAGTTGGCTACATGATGTTACTTAGCTGGTTTAATGATGTGCAACTTTTCAACTTCAATTTATATGCCACATAGTAGAGGTGGGGGAAAAATAAAGTAAGAGTTATTTTGGAACAGTTCCCAGCAAGGAACTGTTCCAAAATGTAACAGCACTTTGGAATACTACGTTCCAAAATAACAGTGTTGTTATGAACTAGCACAAAATATTTACTGTTACAAAATATTCGTTTCCCTTTGGAACTGCATAATGACAACACCTGTTCCACAGAACAGAATATATTTGGTACTATTGGAAGCAGAAGTGGGAATCCTTTCGTCACACTGAAAGAAATGTTAGAAACTAAATTAAAAGATAATAGTGAAGATAAGGAGTACTTTTTTGGAAAATGTACAAATTATCTCGGAACCGATGTTACTGAGTGTAGTATTATATCGAACAATTATGCAAATCTAGCTTTCAGGTAAAGCTCCCTGTGAAGCAGACTTAAATAATTTCAAGGAAAAATTTGTTGGCTGAGCGCGCCAACGCTCTACCGACTGAGTTACCCAGGAACTTCACGCGACACCTGTCACAATTTTTCCCTTTATATTCACATATCTCGAGGGGCTGAAAAGACGCCAGAAATTCACATCGAGTGCACACAGCAAACTCTGTGTGACTTGAATTTGTGGTTTTCTGTTAACGTACCTACAGTAACATATATATTATGCAAATTTAGCTTTCAGATAAAGCTCCCTGTGAAGCAGACTTAAATAATGTCGAGGTAAAAATTGTTCCGGGGCCGGATATCGGTCCCGGGACCTTTGGCTGAGCGCACCAACGCTCTACCGACGAGCTACTACCAAGCACCGACCTCTCGAACAAATTAGCCTATAATGCGTTCATAATATGTTTATAAGATAAGTGTGCAATGTCAGACGATATGATATTTCACCATTCGTCTAATCTTCATTTTGGCTCTTACTCAACGACCTCAGAACTTTATTACACTGTCTTTCTCTTCTATTTCAAATTCTGTGCACTTCAATCCAAGTTACCAGTCATATCGTCTTGTGCATTTATGTTCCAACCATAACCAAACTGATATAAATTAATACTTCATCTTATATCAACGGCACATAGATAAACCATCATAACACTTCCCGATACTCTTCATCATCCACCGTTTCAATTTCTCGCCATTGGAACTCCCTACCTCACACCTTAAGATATTTTCAGATACTACTTTCAAAAGCCGATTGTCAAATAGTCTGCTTTTCGTTTCTAGAATGTGATTTTTACAAGGGCCAGAACTTATAAGAGCACATTTCTTGTACGTTTAAATTATTTAAATTACTAGAAATTATGAGAGGACTTGAAAATTAAGTTTAAAAGATTATTTTATATTTTGGACAAACCAAGGATCATGAAAGTAAAATATTTTTATAGATATAAGGCATAGATATAAAAATCAGTTATCCTACTCATATATTGACACAAATTTATGTTCTAGGGATCAAATGAGAGCTTATGAACTGCGTAACAAATGTAAGTAAGGACATTTTGAAAACGCTTAAGTGAAAATTTTAACAAGTTATATCAAATATTTTTATAGCTAACTTTTTAAAACAAAAAATTTGTACGTCATACAAATATGAAGATATAAAAATTTTCTCACGAATCATGCAAATTTCAAGTGAATATCTTTAATAATCCCAGAGTTATTGCATTTTGAAAATAGAGAGATGTACAAAATTTTATTATGCAGAAATGAGACTTTTCAACTTTCTACAGTTAAATGTCCCGAGAGCGCGCATGACCACTTAAAAAATAACAGATCAGCTATTTGGCGTCATATCGTGATAAGATTTTCTTTAATGATATTTACATAGATGAAGCAATTTTTGATAAAAAAAATCGTTATTTTATATGTCATGCCCCTTAAAGTATAATTTTTGTAGAATATGATTTTTGTTTTAAGATATCAATTTTAGTTTATTTTGTTCAATCGTTCAATTTTCGTTATTTGACACTAAATTCCACTTGTTTATTTCTTGGTATTACATGTATAAACCAGCCAAGTTCCTATTACCGACGGTAGGTACCCGAACTACTGAGCTCGTTGCATGTTTGTAGCGATAACAGCGACCTCATCTCCAATCGGTAATAATAAGTTGGTGGCCTATAACTAAACTTACCTCCATTTTGCTATCATAACTATTATCATTACTTACTTACTTACTTATTGGCTTTTAAGGAACCCGGAGGTTCATTGCCGCCCTTACATAAGCCCGTCATTAATCCCTATCCTGAGCAAGATTAATCCAGTCTCTACCATCATATTCCACTTCCCTCAAATCCATTTTAATATTATCTTCCCATCTACGTCTCGGCCTCCCCCAAAGGTCTTTTTCCCTCCGGCCTCCCAATTAACACTCTATATGCATTTCTGGATTCGCCCATACGTGCTACATGCCCTGCCCATTTCAAGCGTCTGGATTTAATGTTCCTAATTATGTCAGGTGAAGAATACAATGCGTGCAGCTCTGCGTTGTGTAACTTTCTCCATTCTCCTGTAACTTCATCCCTCTTAGCCCCAAATATTTCCTAAGAACCTTATTCTCAAACACCCTTAATCTCTGTTCCTCTCTCAAAGTGAGAGTCCAAGCTTCACAACCATATAGAACAACCGGTAATATAACTGTTTTATAAATTCTAACTTTCAGATTTTTTGACAGCAGACTAGATGACAAAAGCTTCTCAACCGAATAATAACAGGCATTTACCATCTAATTATTATCATTACTTTTATTATTATCATTGCTGTTATTATTATTATTATTATTATTATTATTATTATTATTATTATTATTATTATTCCATTGTTTCCTGTATTGCTGTTATTTATATTTGCTAGGTATTTCATTTTTATAAGAGATAGCATTATGACCTTAACTCTACCAGTAAAATAAATCATTTAAATAAATATATAGATAAATAAATTGCACGTGGCAATAAGATTGCACCTTAACTGCTGCGTACGCCGTTGCATATGAATTCAGCTGGCAGTTCCAACGTATTATAATGCTTACTTCATGTGGCCGTTGTAACTTTCAGACTTCATTCAGATGACAATCATGCCACCCTTTCCCCCACTATATTCCCCTATGACAACACCCACAGGACGTACTATTATATATAATTGCTACGAGATAGAATGGGGAGGTAAATGGGGAGGTGAGAAATTCCTTTTTCGATTGCACTCGATATTCGAGCAGCTTTTTGATTGATTAATGGTCATTCTACAAGAGCAGTCTCCACCACCACGCGCCTTCTGCGCGCAACAAGGGCATATCTGCTAGTGCCGGGGCCCCGGGGCTTCTTCACTCACCTGAAACGAGATCTGGTGAGAAATTGCGACGCTTAGTTTGTCCTAAATCATTGTGAATGCCAACGCAAGTTACAAATCCATTACTGTGTAATTCAGCTGCAACGATTCAGATCCCAAGTTAACATTTTTTTAATCTTTAGTGTCAGAATCACAGAACTTATACAGGGACATCATTTTATTTTTACTAACATTTCTAATATTAACCTGACTATAACTTTGGATCAACGGTTGCTACCCCCTTCCAAGACTGGAGTACGTTGATACTGGAGTAATATACAAACTTTACGTTATTTGTATTTTAAAAAAACATCACGTGTCGTCTTATGACAAGCAAAGTTCATATAATGAGTTACTTTTTGAATTTAATAAAACTTTAAAATCTCGACGATTAATAAATAGCCAAATTTTACTCTATAAGACTGTTAACGGTATATTGAATAACTGTGATTTTCTTAAATTCCTTCAGTTCAATGTGAAAAGAACAGAATTACGTCATAGGCAACCTTTTATTATTCCTATTCCTAGAACTGTTTTCTTCAAGAACTCTCCATTGTTTGTTATGTGTAATAGTTACAACTCTCTGTCTTTAAACTGTGATTCTCAATTGGATTTCAGTTTAACAATTGAAAAATTTCATACAATATTAAAAAGCATTGTATTTCCTTAGATATTTAAATTATGAAGAAGTGTATTATAATGTTTTTACCCTAATTTTTAAATAATTTTGCATCATTATATTGACATTTGGCACTATATTAACTGTAATATTATATTCTAGCTTCTATTACCATCATGTATTTTCTTTCTTTCATTTGTGTTGTTTGTTTTGTTTGTTTGTTGTTTTTTTCTCTTATTATGTATATTGTGTATATATCTGTGTAAGCCACCTGTAATTGGAAGCCTGCTTCTGTTGGTGGATGGATTTAAAATAAAATAAAATAAAATCACTTTACTAGGTATAGGAGGGAAGAAAAGTAGTTCATCCATTTACGTAAACTAGGAAATATCACGCTTTTGAGTTTGATAATTTCCATTAGGTTTTTGTTTAATCAAAATACAGTACAGTATTAACAATAAGTGTTTTACTCACGAACTGAGCTATCCATGCGGACGTATTCACTATGCAGTGTATATTATACTGTCTACAGCACATTAGCGTACATTATAGAGAATGAAGTTAAATTGAAAAATAATCATAATATGGATATTTAATTACATTTTTCAAAATGGTGGCCGTTCATTTCGATACAGGCTTCAGTTCTAATGTGTGTAATTCTAATTACCACTTTCGTCTTTCGTACTAGTAACTCATGTTGAAATAATTCTGTATCTATTCTGTAAAAGCGTGCCTTACATACTGTAAATTCAATCTTCACTTCTGCTCGATCCGAAAAGATAAAATTACTCAGACATGCTATCTACTGTCCGTCCAAGTGGTTATGTCGCAGATCGTAGAAAGGGGGGAAATCACGTGACAGTTAATTACTTAACGAGGCCCTTTTATTTAAGTTATTTTAAACAGTTGTATGGGTGTAATATTACGTAGACGTTCAATTACTAACGGAAATTAATGTTCTCAGAAAAGATCTAAGACAGCCCAGCCACTAGACTTTACAGAGAGGCGAATAGAAGCAGGTGGGGAAAACCGGAATGCGACGTAGGCAAATGGACGACAGTACCTGTGCGAAAATGATGCAATATTGAAAGCTCACTGGAAAACGCGAACATATTTTTGGAACGTACTGTTTACTATGACCGTAAGGCTACTATGACTGTATATGCGGTCTCGGATCTGTGTGGAGAACGGTTGAACTTCACTAGTAGAAGGGGTGGGAGTGAAGTATATTCAAAAACTCAGGTACAACAAAAATTGAAGTAAAAATAAAATGATGTCCCTGTATAAACGTAGTGAACTCTTCCTGTAGTTGCAAGACATTATGAATTAAGGAGGAGGTTCACCTATACCATAGTATAGTTTTACTATGATTCAACAATTTTATCCTCAGAATCTACAGCTTCTTTGGAAACAAAAATTAGCATGCATAATATACACTAATCTATACATCAGTAAGACATTTTATTTTGTTCGAAAATGTAATTTTGTTTTAATTATGAAAATTTGTTGAGTATTTTGTTCAGCAGGACAGCGTTTACCTGACAACTCAAAGAGTACTTAAGGGGTTAGGTACAGCTTACATACGGAGACCATGACAGGATCTGTTTGGACCATCTATCCTCTGGAATTCTCTGAACATGGCCATACCATTGCAACGTTCTGTTTTCTAATCGTTCTACTAGTGTTTCTTCTTGTTCCATTACATTCCGTATTGTTTCATTTGGAACTCTTTGTAATCTAGAGATTCGGCAACTCCTACGCAATCCATCCATTTTCACTGCATTTAACCTTTGTTTTTGTCTCTGAGTCAATACCCATCCTTCTCCTCCATAGGTGAGAATACTTTCAACAATAGCATTTAAAATCATCCTTTTGGTTCTATGATGAATTTCTCTACTCCAAAAAAACGCCATTAAGTGTTCGAATAGCACCTTTTGCTTGACTTATACGGCCTTCCTTACACGTGCCCGATTTGTCAGTAATGGAGCCCAAATATTTGAAACGATCTACTAATCTCATCTTCCGTAAACCGGGTAAATCCAAGTCTTCTTCCTCTCCTCCAACAATAAGATATTCAGTTTTCTTCGCATTTATTTTCAGACCACCTATGTTATATGCTTCATTTAATTTCTTTACTATATATTCTGCAAATTATATTCTACAAATGTTAAATTTGAAGAAATATCATATTCCAGAGACGAAAAGCAGCCTTTTGACAATCGGCTTTTGAAAGTGGGTCTTTGTATGACAATCTCTTTAACTTGTACACTTTTATACACTATGTGCAAAGTATGCAGTTCTGTATTATGAAATAAAATATATTTCTTTACAATACGCAACACTGTACATAATTGTGTAATAATAATGTTTGATCAATGTATGCCTACATTCTTTATCACAGTGTAAATAGTAAAAATAGCGCATTATAGTGTACACTGTGTAAATAAAATAAATTGCAAATATTAGTGTAATATTGTTAAAGTGGTCAATGTTTCGTTCCACGTAATTTTACTAACAAGAGTCGCATGAGCAATCAGAAGCACCTCACTTGTAAGATGCACTCGCGTCGTCCGCTATGGTAAAGACTCCATCAAAACTTAATCTTGTGGCCTCCTGGGACAAAGTATGGTTCCTAGCACGTTTTGGGTGCCTGTCCTTTCAGCGAGACGCTGCAGAACTCTAGCCATCACAGAATCAGGTCCATGATTGCCGAAGTCTTGAGGAAGAAAGGTCTCACTGTACACGAAGAAGTCCATGGCATCTCTCAAGAGGGATCCTGTCGGCGAATTGACATGCTTGCCATTCCACCAGGCTCTACATCCGCCTACATTGTCGACCCGACAGTCAGGTTCGAGGCACAGGAACAACAGCCCGCTGAAGTCCACGCAGAAAAATGCAGAATTTATGAGCCCATAGTTCCATTCTATTTGGAGAAATATCACCTCACCTCCAATGAAGTAGTTGGGCTAATGGTTGGCGCTAGGGGCACAACACCTCGCCTCTTTGTCAGTTTCTGCAAGAAGTTCCAGCTGAACAACGACTTCATTCGTGATGTTTCCCTTACTGCTATCAGAGGATCACTTGCCATTTTAAAATACCACCTGTACTTTGTCTCCTAAAAAGGAAGAACTTTTGTCTGAACGTCTAATCAGTTTATTATGTTTAGGCCTGTTTTATACAGGGACATCATTTTATTTTTACTTGCATTTTTATTGTACCTGCATTTCTGAATGTACTTCACTCTCACCCCTTCACTAATGTCCTTGCTCCCGTCAGACACACAAACTTACGGCCGCTGTTGCATTCAAAGTCTTCAAGCAGTAAAGTAAACACTGCAGTGTATAGTGTGTTTCAGAAATATGGTTGCGTTTTCTGTAGAAGAAAGAACCTATATTAATAATATCGTACTAAAAAATTATATTCAAGAAACGATAAATTCAATTTCAGAGAATATGCTTCATAATGTTTTTAATAATATGCGTAAAGAATTGAAGCCTGCATTGTAATGAACGGCAACCATTTTCAGCAACTTGTTTAAAAATTCAGATTAGCTTATTTTGAATTGAGGTGGCTAGAAGCAAAGGAATGCTAGTGACATTTGTAATAACATGAGTTAAGTGCATCCAGTGTAAGCTAAAGTATCTAAAATTTTAGTGGCAAAGGGATATTTTAATCTCATCACACATTAAAATTTAAATAAAAATTTCACCGATTTTACGAAAGCTTAAATATTTAAACCCCATTTTCTCAAAAGTAACTTAAGTGCACTTACAGCCCTTTACTTATGAGCCCTCAATTTAAATGCACTCTCTATATTGTATGTTAACACCAATAATTAATATGCTAAATAAAGTAGACATTACATAACGAAAATAGCCGCCTGAAAAGTTGAGTTTTTTTTTTAATGTTACTACTCCACTGTATTTTGATAAATTGCATAAAAGTGATGATCGAATTGAAAATCGTAATATCGTATTTCCCTACAACATAAATGGATACACTACTTTTCTCTCCTCCTATAGCTAGTAAAATGATTTGTTTACATATTGCACTAGCAACATAAAACTCCTGTAATGGAAGGGGGGAACAGTGTTTCCGAGTATAGCCAGGTTAATGTTAAAAATGTTGGTAAAAATAAAGTGATGTCCCTGTATATATGCTATTATCCTTTCTTACTTAATTTCCCCCCTTTTTTTTTGTCCGTTCCCCTCATTTCTCTTTTGTGGTCTGTTTCTTTTTTGCTCTGTGTGTTTGTTATGCTTTGTCCAATGAGGCAGTCCCGTTATTGGGAAAGCTGAAAGAGTGTCTTCCTTATTATTATTATTATTATTATTATTATTATTATTATTATTATTATTATTATTATTATTATTATTAGGCCCTAGAATGCAATTAATGAAATGAAACTCCGAAGGACTTAGAAATGTGGAATATGCTTGGCAGAAGTTAACACTTACTCTTAACACTACAAATGGTGGGACTCCCAAGTCAGGGATCGGCACTTTGTGTCGTCGGGCCTCCAACCATATTGACAACGGACGAAAATATCCGTCTTAGTCTGAGTTCGAACCGATGAGTGTTGCTTCCAAGCAGCGGAGAAGCCGCACCTTAACCTTGCGTACACTGTCACGAGTCCTCTTAACTCAATTACACCGCGACAATTAAAAAATCAAGTAAACCAAACTGAGTCAGGGCTTAATTGTTCGTAATTAAGTTGGCTTAATAGCTTGGTTCACTTAAGCCGCTCTTCCTTTATGGCTCAGTCGTGACATCGACACGAAAATTGCTAGCGAAAAAGAATGGATGTGGTAGTGGCGACAGGGCGGAAACAAAAGAGAAGCGTGATCCGTCCCTCGCGCTCGAGCAGGAGGAACAAGGACTATCAGTTACGGCTGTGTAGAGAGAGAAAAAAACGAGAGAAGTAGATGATTTGTAAAAGGTAGGTGATAGGTGTTGAAAACTAATTTTTACACAAACATCACAAGAGGGTTTTTGAAGGTACATTTTTTTTTAATATAAAAAGGGGTCTCATATTACAATGTAAAAAGGAAGAAACATATGGAAGACGAGTACACAATTTTTAATACCTAATAATTTTCATAAAAGCATTTAAAGTTTACAATAGACGTTGAAGCGACAGAGGAAAAATGTTTAAACCGAAAGTTGTGATACTCAAGCTTTGTGTAGGAGGAACAGTACGTCAGCTGACATCGATGACATGTGTTGCTGCTGGGTTATGAAACCCTGTGACGAAGCGGATCTCCTGCAACGCTTTATCAAGCCTTTCCTTATTTCCCTTTTTCTGCTCTTTTTTATCAATATTTTTTGCTTTCCCATTATATAATGTACCGTTAGCCAAACTGTTGCAGCAGCGACTTTAATGGCGGGAAATCATCGTTGTAATAATAATAATAATAATAATAATAATAATAATAATAATAATAATAATAATAATAATAATATTTTCTTCAATATCGCTGCTTATTTGCATGTATATCCGCAACACAACACTCATTGCATTTTTTATTCCGTATCTTTTTCTCCCTTATCTAAAACATTTTTTCTCTCGCTTCGTATGTTTTCTTACTCACTTTCATTGTAGCTATCTTCATCCCTACTACTCTTTTTACTACTCCTTTCATATCATTTTATTCGTCGTAATTTCTATATTTCCTGCAGCCCCTACCTTTTCTTTCATCATCATCATCATCATCATCATCATCATCATCAGCATCATCATCATCATCATTTTTATACTCCAAATATTTACTATATGCTGATGATGTTACATTGTACCGGGAAATCACTTTATTTTTACTTTCATTACCTGCGTTTCTGAATGTAGGCCTACTTCACTCCCACCCCTTTCACTAATATTCTTGCTCCCGTCAGCCACACAAACTTACGGCCGCTGTTGCATTCGAAGTCTACTAGCAGTGAAATAAACAGTAAAGAGTATAGTGTGTTCCAGAAATATGGTTGCGTTTTCTATAGAAGAAAGAGCCTGTATTATTGAAACTTATTTACAGGGCAGGTATTTATGGAGATTAATTTTATCAGTTTTTGTGTTTTTTAATATTGGTGTCGTTGGAGATTGATTTGTACTCTTGGCGGATATTAATGGAAATTTTGGAAAATAAAATTATTTTGAAATTGGAATATTAACTTAGTACGAATATTACTTTTAAAATAATTAACATTAAAGGTTCGTTGGTTTCTGATAAAGGTGCGGTATGGCCAATAGACAATATTTGTTGAATTGAGACTGTATTTAACACACATTCATTAAAAACGAAAAAAAAAAATAAATAAATAAACTTGCAGCCCTCAAATTAACACTTTCAGTGAAATGTTGAATTCTCCGTCTTTTGAGTTCACTAATGTAATCAGAACACCTTGAATACCATGTAATGTAGTCTACTTGGATGTATAACAAATTCAAATGCAAAAAAAAAAAGTCCGAAAAAAGAATTCAGAATATGAAATTCGCTATAAAACGACACAATAATAATAATTCGCGAATGTTTTCATATTTCGCTATTAGAACTCTTTTTCGCGATTTGTCGCGATTATTTTTATCTGCATCTTATTAATCAGAATAACTTAATTCGTAAAGATTAGTAAAAATTTATTGTATGTCTATTGTGTCGTTATTTTCGCGATCTCCACAAACACCTGGCATTGCTTATTTCGAACAGGTATGGTATGTAGCATGAACGAATAACTTTATCTGTGTGGACTAAGCAGAAGTGAAGATTAGAGTTACCGAAAGTACGGTAATATGTTGAATAAAGTATCCATTATATAATGAATAGAACCGCCTGAAAAGTTGAGTTTGTGAAAAAAAAAACTGTTACTACTCTACTGTATTTTGATAAAATATCGTCAAAGTAATAAACTAACTGAAAATCGTAATATCGTATTTCTCTGTAACATAAATGGATACACTACTTTTCTCTCCTCCTATAGCTAGTAAAATGATTTGTTTACATATTGAACTAGTAACACCAAACTCTTGTAATGGAAGGGGGTAACAGTGTTTCCGAATATAGCCAGGTTAATGTTAAAAATGTTGGTAAAAATAAAGAGATGTCCCTGTATAAAGTCATTGTCAAACAACAAGGCGCCTTTGATCTACAACATGATTTGGACAGACTTCATAGATGGAGTATTGACAATTTTCTTCTGTTATATCCTAATAAATGTTGCTTTATGACGTATTCTAAAACTAAGATAATTACTCAAAATTCGTACGAAATTAATGGTGTAAAATTACTTAGAGTAGAATCATTTAAGGATTTGGATATTTATTTTACAAATAACTTATGTTTTAAAATGCACTTAAATCACTTGTTAGAAAGTTTATATATAATAAATTATACAGGGACATCATTTTATTTTTACTTCAATTTTTATTGTACCTGAGATTTTAATGTACTTCACTCCCACCCCTTCTACTAATGAAGTTCCAACTCCACACAGAACCAAGACCGCAGATAGTAAGCAGTACTGAGTTACTGAGTATAGTACGTTCCAGAAATATGTTCGCGTTTTCCAGTGACGAAAGAGCTTTCAATATTCAATCATATTTTCGCACAGGTACTGTCCGTTTGCCTACGTCGCATCCCGATTTCCCCCACCTGCTTCTGCTCGCCCCTCTGTAAAAGCTGGGCTGTCTTAGCTCTTTTCTGAAAACATTAATTTCTCTTAGGAATTGGACGTTTACGTAATATTATACAGCTGTTTAATTTAACTTAAATAAAAGGGCCTCGTTAAGTAATTAACTGTCACGTGATTTCCTCCCTTTCTACAATCCTGCGGAATAACCACTTGGACGGACAGTAGATAGCATGTCTGAGTAATTTTATATTTTCGGGTCGGGCAGAAGTGAAGATTGAATTCACAGTACGTAGAGTAGGTACAGAATTATTTCAACATGAGTTACTAGTACGAAGGACGAAACTGGCAATTGGAATTAGATGCAATAGTCTATAGTGCGATAATATGCACAAAAGAACTGAAGCCTGTATCGAAATGAACGACCAACATTTTCAAAATTGTGTTTAAATATTCATATTATGATTATTTTTCAATTTAACTTCTTTCTCTATATTGTACGCTAATGTGCTGTAGACAGTATAATATACACTGCATAATGAATACGTTCGCATGGATAACTCACTTCGTGAGTAAAAACACTTATTCTTAATACAGTACTGTACTTTGATTAAAGAAAAACCTAATGAAAATTATCAAACTCAAAATCGCGATATTTCCTAGTTTACGTAAATGGATGAACTACTTTTCTTCCATCCTATACCTAGTAGAGTGATTTGTGTTTTACGCCAGTATCATCGAACTCCAGTCTTGGAGGGGGGAGCAAGCGGTGTTTCCGGTTCTCTAAAGGCATAGACAGGTTAATATTAAAAATGTACTAAAAATAAAATGATGTCCCTGTATTATAAAACAGTGAAAGTGGAACTAAACGCCGACGGAGCGTATGAGCACAGAAAAAGAGAATAGGAAAATTCTCTCAGTGTCCATGCTATGTAATCTCTATTAGCTGATCTACAAATATATTCTGTTTCAGACGCTGTTAGGTCTAACGTAATACAAAGCTTAAAAGTAGAATTAATTGAACAACTCCAGATTGTATTTCTTGGTAATAACAGTTTCATTCATACTTCTAAACACAACTTTGAAATAATTCAGAAGAAAAAGACTTATAACTTACAATAAACTGATTAGGCCTATTCATTAATAATAACAAAGCTGTATTTGGAAATATAACAGTTTTAAGTCAATGATATTTATTTATATAACAAGACGTGCTGCGATTTTTCCAATAAAAATTATTTGCTAATGTTTCCTCTAGAAACTGGAGATATTTAAATGGACAGGGGACGGACCTATTAGAAAACACTCTTCATAATAGTAAACTGAAACGGATAATAAAATAGCATGCGGGTTCCTGGCTTAATGTTTGGAAGCCTGTGCTATTATTTTGCTATTACAACAACACTAACACTGAACGAGGTGCGAAGTTGGGGACGCGATGATCGTAATGATGGTAATGAGATAAGTAATTATTATGACTACAATTGTTATGGTTCTGATGGATGGACAAGTGGCACAAATGACAAAGAAAGTCATCTTGATCGTTCTGCAAAAAGTTGTAGAATTATTGCTTGGAAATACTACACGGAAAGGAAAGACGTTGAAGGTATTGCTGACGCCAGCGTTTCTGGCGTGTGTCCTTGAGTACAATGCACATTCTGCGAGTATCTGTTGATAGTGTAGCTGAGAATGGTACCACCTCCTATACACGTCACGTCAGCAATCTGCCAACAGCAGCTGTCAGTCTTGCTGCCCACACTGCGACAAAAGTAAGATACTCGCACTTAAATTCCCCTAAGCTAGTGTTCCTGCGGTGTGTCCTTGAGTACAGTGTCCACAGTTTCTGTTGCCACTGCAGCTGAGAACGGTACCTCCTCCTAATACACGTCACATCAACAATTACAATTGTCAGCTTTATCGCTCATAGACTGCTACAAAGGTAAAGCACTCGCACTTAAGGACCCCATTAGTTATTTCTAGGCTCCATATTTCTAAAGACTGAAGTTAAAGACACATTGGGTATATAGTACGCCGAACACAGGTGATGCAAAGGGTAAGGATACAAACAAACAGGTCGTCGCTGCGTGTTCGTGGAGTACAGTCAACTCCCGACATTTTGAAACTATGCTAGTAAACACATGCTTGAACCGTGATGTTCATTTTCATCGTGATCTTTGCAGTGAATAATAACGTGCATTCGTAAGTTACGGAACTTGAACATAATATTAGTATTAGTATTAGTATTTATTTAACCTGGTAGATATAAGGCCGTCAGGCCTTCTCTGCCCCTCTACCAGGGGATTACAACTATAATATGAACAATTAAATTCCAATTAACATTAAATTTACAATTACAATTACAATAAAAATTAAAGTACGACAAGATTACCCGATTAATGAAAGCTAGACATTTTATCATAGAAGTCAAGAACAAAGAATATTTTTGTATTTACTGAATTACAAATCAAACCTACAATAACAAAAATCTATAGTAATGAAATTACCGGATATTGAAATATTTTGTGATAGATTAAGAGAACTATTTACAAGAAACCATGTCCGAACGAGTCTCAATTACTGGCCAAGTGCCTAGTAAGTTTGTGTTTGAATTCAATTTTATTTCGACAGTCCCTGATGCTAGCAGGTAACGAATTCCAGAGACTTGGCAGAGTTATTGTGAAAGAGGATGAGTATGAGGAGGTGCGATGGGATGGTATTGTTAGTATTGTTTCATGGCGAGAGCGTGTGTTCAGATTGTGGTGGGAAGAAAGGTAAGTGAAGCGAGACGACAGGTACGAAGGAATAGAAGAGTTCAAGATTTCGAAGAGAAGGAGAAGTGAATGTAAATTTCTTTTCTTATCTAGTTTAAGCCAACCTATTGTTTCCAGGGATGGGGTAATATCATATTTACGAACATTGCTTACAAAACGTACACACAAGTTATGAGCACGTTGAAGTTTCGTTTTGTTGTCGCTGGAAAGGTCAGTCAGTAAAATGTCAGCATAGTCAAAATAGGGAAATACAAGCGTCTGCACAAGGGACTTTTTTAAGCAAGAGGGAAGATGAACATTTATCCTTTTTAGCACATGGATAATAGAATATACTTTTCTGCGGATGTCACTTGAAATGATTTCATATTGCAAGAAATTATTTCAATAGCACATGACGTTATAGGTGCGTGATGTACTACAATATATTCCTATTGTTTGATTGGTATTCTTTCGTGTTTCATTAGAATATTGTACTGAAAACCCACTAATATTCTACTCACTTTTCTATAAATTCCCTAAAATGTAGATTATTTAATTTAGTAATAGGGGTGTTGGCACTGAACATCATGGTAGGCAACACAAATCCATGCTAAACGTCGAGTTAATATCTTCATAATTTTCAGTTTTCGACGGTACTGGTTCTTTTGGATTGCGTTCAACACACTTTCTGTGCCTTTTGGTATTGCAGTGTCTTTCAGTGCACTGTTTTTGTCACTTTTACGTTTATTTTACATAATTTATATGTAATGTTTGTATATTGACAGTGAAAATGCTAGTTCAAATATCCTCAACTACGTTCTGCAATATTACACGCTTGAGCGTCTTGCCTAAGGCATTTTACCTCTACAATGAACCTTCAATCAGCCACAAAGATGTAGGTATTTAAATAATACCACTAGTAAGAGCAGTGATCGATCTACTCATAATGACTGCGTCCCGGTTTTGACTTTCTAGAGGAAGAGAGCAGAAGATGTGTAACTATTTTGTATGAGAACGTATCTGTACCTGCGCTGTAACGTCACATATACTTCGAACTAGGCAACTTCATTCCAGTTTATAGGTAGCTGGAATGCGAAGCCTAGTTATTTCACATGCCAAAAACGGTAGCGCGGCCTATAATGCGCGAAATGCGATAACATAGTATCAACAAATGGAAATAATGTTATTGTACACATATCTATGATAACGCAGTGCTTAGAAACTTCAGACAACGATGGTCGCGTTAATTCGAATGAAGCAAATTGATTTCCAACTGGAATTAACGGCGCACACTACTTCAATTTTATTAAAAATAATTAATTATTGTGAAGACATTAATGAAACAAGGAACTGCAAGAATGCGGTAACATTTCTATATACATATTATTAGAAGAAAGGTAAAGTAGAATACATTTTTTGTACTCACCGTTATCGGATTTTATCGTCTTCCGTATTATATTCATGGAGATGAATCCTCTTCTGCAAATAAAACGAAAGAAAATTAGTGTTACGAAGTTGACATATAGTTTGGTAAGAGTTAACCTAGGGTACATCACTTCGTAGCACTGGTATAACCTTGGGGTTATGTGTCACAGACCTCGGAACTACTGTATGTGTCACAGATCTCGGATCCGTGTTCCAGACCCCTGAACTGTCACAGACTTAGGGGCTATGTGCAACAGGCTTCGGGATTATGTGTTAACAACCTTCGGGATATCTGTCACAGACTTCGGCCAATTGTTCAGCTAAATCTCAAACGCTCTCTAACTTTGTCACAAAGCTTGCTTTATCGCTATCATATCAACAATATACCCCTACTAGAAACATCAACAAACAAATTTCTTGGTTTGCATATTAATAATACATTAAAATGAAAAAAATCATATTAAAGAAATAAACCCCAAACTTAGCTCAGCATGCCCAACAATTTCTAAACAGCAGTATCTTAAAGACAATATATTTTGCCTATTTTCATTCCATTATGTCCTACGGAATAATATTTTGGGGAAATTCTGCAGATAGCAAAAATATATTCTTATTACAAAAAAGAGCAATTGCATTAATAGTAGGAGCAATGTTAGAGAATCGTGTAGATTATTAAAAAAATAGAGATTTTTACCTTAAGAAATCAGTACATATACTCTTTAACAAATTTCCTCCTATGTAAATAAATACAATTTTCCAACTATTCAGCCATACATAGTATTATCATAATACCGCCGAAAGAATGATTTTCATATGCCATCATCAATTTTATCGTGCTATCAAAGGGAGTACGTTACATGGCGATAACAATTTTCAAGTCTCCCAGAAGACATTAAGAATCATAGTCAAACCCCTGCATTATTTAAGGTAAAACTAAAAAACATTACTTATTATCTCACACTTTCTATTCTGTAGATGAATTCTTGACATTTCACAGTACTCTGTAAATATTTTAATATTTTTAAATGGTAAACATATTGCATTGTACAATATGTTAATATTATTAAGGTATTAATTCTGTACATATTTCATATTTGCATTTTTATATGTTAAACGTAAGAATTGGACATGTTCTTTATTCTACGCTATAAAGAAAATGTAAGAATATTATGGAACAAATAAATCTATCCATCCATCTACCTATCTACGTAATAACCTAATCACCCACCCACCCATCCATATTTTCTACACAATCTTAAAAATTATACCACTGGCTTTTTTTGCATCACCATGATGAGTTTGTTTCTGTTGTTCTGATGGTCGTGTTATCAGTAGGTACCTTTTTGTAACTTGCCCTGCAAGATCGCCAAAAATTAATTCAGCAGGTTATTGGTTGTGGAGCTGTCTGAAGGAAAGAGTGTTCTTAAGCAAATCTTAAGACGAGTTGAAGGGTGTTATTAGAAGGCACTTTTTTGTAACTCGTCCTGTAAGATCGCTAGAAATTAACTCAGCAGGTTATTGGTTGTGGAGCTGTCTGAAGGAAAGAGTTTTCTTAAGCAAACCTTAAGACGAGTTGAAGGGTGTTATCAGTAGGCAATTTTTTGTAACTTGTTCTGCAAGATCGCCAGAAATTAACTCAGCAGGTTATTGGTTGTGGAGCTATCTGCAGGAAAGAGTGTTCTTAAGCAAACCTTAAGACGAGTTGAAGGGTGTTATCAGAAGGCACTTTTTTTAACTTGTCCTGTAAGATCGCTAGAAATTAACTCAGCAGGTTATTGGTTGTGGAGCTGTGTGAAGGAAAGAGTGTTCTTAAGCAAACCTTAAGACGAGTTGAAGGGTGTTATCAGTAGGCACTTTTTTGTAACTTGTTCTGCAAGATCGCCAGAAATTAACTCAGCAGGTTATTGGTTGTGGAGCTGTCTGAAGGAAAGAGTGTTCTTAAGCAAACCTTAAGACGAGTTGAAGGGTGTTATCAGTGGGCACGTTTTTGTAACTTGTTCTGCAAGATCGCCAGAAATTAACTCAGCAGGTTATTGGTTGTGGAGCTATCTGAAGGAAAGAGTGTTCTTAAGTAAACCTTAAGACGAGTTGAAGGGTGTTATCAGAAGGCACTTTTTTTAACTTGTCCTGTAAGATCGCTAGAAATTAACTCAGCAGATTATTGGTTGTGGAGCTGTCTGAAGGAAAGAGTGTTCTTAAGCAAACCTTAAGACGAGTTGAAGGGTGTTATCAGTAGGCACTTTTTTGTAACTTGTTCTGCAAGATCGCCAGAAATTAACTCAGCAGGTTATTGGTTGTGGAGCTGTCTGAAGGAAAGAATGTTCTTAAGCAAACCTTAAGACGAGTTGAAGGGTGTTATCAGTGGGCACGTTTTTGTAACTTGTCCTGTAAGATCGCTAGAAACTAACTCAGCAGGTTATTGGTTGTGGAGCTATCTGAAGGAAAGAGTGTTCTTAAGCAAACCTTAAGACGAGTTGAAGGGTGTTATCAGAAGGCACTTTTTTTTTAACTTGTCCTGTAAGATCGCTAGAAATTAACTCAGCAGCTTATTGGTTGTGGAGCTGTCTGAAGGAAAGAGTGTTCTTAAGCAAACCTTAAGACGAGTTGAAGGGTGTTATCAGAAGGCACTTTTTTTTTAACTTGTCCTGTAAGATCGCTAGAAATTAACTCAGCAACTTATTGGTTGTGGAGCTGTCTGAAGGAAAGAGTGTTCTTAAGCAAACCTTAAGACGAGTTGAAGGGTGTTATCAGAAGGCACTTTTTTTTTAACTTGTCCTGTAAGATCGCTAGAAATTAACTCAGCAGCTTATTGGTTGTGGAGCTGTCTGAAGGAAAGAGTGTTCTTAAGCAAACCTTAAGACGAGTTGAAGGGTGTTATCAGTAGACACTTTTTTGTAACTTGTCCTGCAAGATCGCCAGAAATTAACTCAGTAGGTTACTGGTTGTGGAGCTGTCTGAAGGAAAGGGTGTTCTTAAGCAAACCTTAAGATGAGTTGAAGGATTCCGTCACACACACACACACACACACACACACACACACACACACACACACACTGTGGCAGATATTCCAGAAACGAATTCAGAGTTGCTTTATACAGCTTTGAAGGGAGCATGTTACTTATACAAGCATAAAATGATGGACAAATACAACTTCTAAATGAAGTTACGGGAATGAGTGGTGATGCAAGAAAATCCCATTTGTTGTGTAATATGCAGGGGTTAGCAGAATGTTTAAAATTGTGTAGAAAATATGAGTAATTAAATGCATTTGTTACTTTTGAAAACCCCTATATGTATTATTTAGGAATTTCCATTGGATTGCTTAACATCTCACCACTACACTCGTATGCGTCATCTTAACGTATTTATAAGTGGAATAGCGTCAATATCCCATGAGGCCACCGGACATTGAGAAAATGGAATTCTTTTCACAAGGACAGGAGAGTTTCTGTAATCCGATTTTTGTAAAGATAATAATTATAAGAGACTAAGCTATAACAACATAGTAAACTAGCATCGGTGTTGTAATAGTACAAAGTTTGACTGCTCGCACACTCCACGCAAAACCCAGTTTAGATTTCGATTAAACTGCCACCCCCACCCAACCCCATCCTCGCGCGTATACAGCAAGGCAAATAATTGAATTACAACTTGAGAGATTAACTTGGGATTGAATTACCATAAGGTACCCTAGCGTTAAAATCATACTAATGAAAATGGGAGCTTATTAATTAATATTTTGTTTTTATATGAAAAGGAAGTCTGTAAAAAAAAATTAAAACGTTACAAAAATTTAAAAAACATACGGTGACTTAATTTTTATTTTGACTTCCTCATTACACGCAGTATCAAGAGAACATTATTATGGTGATGCAAAAAAAAAAGTTCGATTTCGTAATTTTGACGCAATTATAGATCCCTGATATAGAAAAAGCGAATTACTTTATTCCATCTGTTTACATACAGCGATTTTTCCTGATCTATTGGTTGATTTTTTTTCTTTTAATGAAGAAACTTCTCATCCAACTGCTACAAACACATCTCAACAGCACACATACGAATAAAGAGCGTTGGTCAGGAAACAGGTTCCGCTGACATATTATAGTGAGCCTTTTACTGCTAACAAATCGAACGTGACTGCCGGGGACATAGTTGTACATTTCCTATCCATCGAGCATGGGATTGTTTTGTGTTCTAAGCATAAACAGATAACACAGGCTCAAGGTCAGGGCATTAATATACAGTTGACTTCCACTCAGTGCAGTTCAATTTTGTTCTTGGCAATGCAGTACACATTAGAAGAAAGAAACTTCATTTACGGTACGTATATTACGAACATTTCATTAGCCGTTATTCTGCTTTCATCTTTCTTCCTCGATGTCCATACGAAATGGGATCACAAACGCAATGAAGATGTAATGGAAGAATTACAACTAGGACCAGTAATTAATCACCTAAAACATTATGAGAACAACTGGATAAATCATCTGCATCGCATGCATAGAGATAGAATCCCAAAAGTCATGCTCCACTATCGTCTAAACGGGAAGAGATCTCTCGGTCGTCCAAAGAAGCGCTGGATTGAAAATTCAACTGTGAAATCGTAACAGGCCATTTGGCCTAATACTTGAAGGGAAGAAGAAGAAGACATTACGAACATTGAAACTGAGTATCGGGTCTTTCCCGGGGTAAAAGCTGTCGGAGCGTGGTGCCACCACATCGCCTCTATGACCGCGACATTAGTGTCGCGGTCATAAAAACATGGAAGAGAAGAGAAGAGAAGAGAAGAGAAGAGAAGAGAAGAGAAGAGAAGAGAAGAGAAGAGAAGAGAAGAGAAGAGAAGAGAAGAGAAGAGAAGAGAAGAGAAGAGAAGAGAAGAGAAGAGAAGAGAAGAGAAGAGAAGAGAAGAGAAGAGAAGAGAAGAGAAGAGAAGAGAAGAGAAGAGAAGAGAAGAGAAGAGAAGAGAAGAGAAGAGAAGAGAAGAGAAGAGGAATTTATTTTGGAATACAATTAAACCTTTATTTTGGAAAAATTCTTACATCATTATGCATTTAATAATTGGAAACTTTTCTTGACAAATAATTTAGGTATCACAACTTTAAAATTAACATACCCTCACCTTAGAGAAATATAAAAACACACAAATAGAAGAGGCACTAAATACTGTTTTTTAATTGTTTATTTTACAACGCTTTATCAACTGTTATGATTGTCTAGCGTCTGAATGGAATGTAGGTGATAATGCCAGCGAAATGAGTCCAGAGTGCAGCACAGAAAGTTGCCCAGTTGAGGGAAAATCCCGGTAAAACCCTCAACAGGTAACTTTTCCCAACCAGGATTTGAACCTGGGCCCGCATAATTCACGGCTAGCCATGTTTCATAGCGGTGGACACAAAATTATGTTAACGGTATTATTATTATTATTATTATTATTATTATTATTATTATTATTATTATTATTATTATTATTATTATTAAATTGTGGAAATATAGCAGGCGATAACCTTCCCTTGTCCACTCCGAATTCTAGTTAGGTTTTCCGGTATTTGAAGACCGAGCCTCCAGCTGGGAAGCTATCTCCTGGACATTGGGATAACAGAACGTCTCTTTCAATTGAACTACATAAACTCTGAAATCTGAATACTGGGAACACGAGGTTTGAAGTTTCGAATTGATTGTTTTGATGTCTGAAGATCCTCTGTCTTGTTTTTGTTATCGTAGGTATCATCTGAAGTAGCCACGCCCAAGTCCCTATTTTCCCCGTGACATCACTATTTGTGAGGTAAATATTTACCGTTGCCATATCAGTACACATTTCTCTTTCTTGATCCCACGAATCGCCATTGGCTGCAAGAGCAATAATATACTGCAAGAATTGATGTAGTGGGGTATATTGGTTTATGGTACACACATGTCTTGAGGCGTCTACCTATACCACTTCGGCTGCGGGGAGAGAGAAAATTGCGGAAAAAATAGATGAGAAATGAGAGTGATAAATAACAGAGGAAAAAAATAGGGAAAAGCCCAAGGGAATCGAACAGAGAGAGAAGACGCGAGATGAAAGAAAACGCGGATATAAAAGGAGTTGTCTACGCCACCATCAAAACTGCAACATTTTATTTCCTGTTGGTTTTCAAGACTTGGAAGGACATCGAATGACACACCTTCGACGGAATGATTTGCTTTCTGTTTCAAATGTCAAATTCATAGGTTTAAATCTAGCACATTCTTAGATTATATTTGCAGAGAAAATTGCATTTTTTAACACTGGTTTAAAGACATATGGATCCCAGTTTTATGCAGGATAAAGGTGTTTGTCACTTCCAGTGTAGTGTATGTCCTGCTTCAGCTCACCTTGAGACACGTCTTTATTATTCTTAATTACACAAGAATTTATTCCATTTATTTATTTACTTATGTATTTATTTATATAATTATTTATTTGAAGAATTCGTAACAAGCTGTTTTTTACGGTGATGGGTTGTTAGCCCTTCGCCCAACCCCCAAGCTGGAGGACCACCCCTTATCGGCTGTCCACGACTGATTATTCAATATATTCGCAGCTACCCTCCATATCTGGAGGCCGTCTCCTCTATCCGCAACCTGAGGACGCGCCATGCCGTGGTGATAGGAATCCACAATAAAATTCAAATTCAAATATCTTGGAGCAACAGTAACAAATATAAATGACACGCGGGAGGAAATTAAATGCAGAATAAATATGGGAAATGCCTGTTATTATTCGGTTGAGAAGCTTTTGTCATCTAGTCTGCTGTCAAAAAATCTGAAAGTTAGAATTTATAAAACAGTTATATTACCGGTTGTTCTGTATAGTTGTGAAACTTGGACTCTCACTTTGAGAGAGGAACAGAGATTAAGGGTGTTTGAGAATAAGGTTCTTAGGAAAATATTTGGGGCTAAGATGGATGAAGTTACAGGAGAATGGAGAAAGTTACACAACGCAGAGCTGCACGCATTGTATTCTTCACCTGACATAATTAGGAACATTAAATCCAGACGTTTGAGATGAGCAGGGCATGTAGCACGTATGGGCGAATCCAGAAATGCATATAGAGTGTTAGTTGGAAGGCCGGCGGGAAAAAGACCTTTGGGGAGGCCGAGACGTAGATGGGAAGATAATATTAAAATGGATTTGAGGGAGGTGGGATATGATGGTAGAGACTGGATTAATCTTTCTCAAGATAGGGATCAATGGCGGGCTTATGTGAGGGCGGCAATGAACCTCCGGGTTCCTTGAAAGCCAGTAAGTAAGTAAGTAATTATTTATTTACTTACTGATTTACTCATTTATTAATCGCTTGTTTACTTACATATACTTCTTTATTAATTATTAACTTCATTACTTATATTTATTTTTATTTATTTGCTTAGAAACTTAATTGCTAACTTAATATTTCCTTATTTTACTCAGTTATTCACTTGCTAACTTATATTAATAATTTTTATCCACTTATTACTTGATTAAATCCTCAATTAAATTGTTAATATTCTTGTTTATTTACTTATTTATTTAACCAGTTAATAATTAACTCATTATTTAATTATATATTTTATTATATATTATAATATTATTATATATAAGTATATATAATATACTACTACATATTTCATATTTCCAGATAATGTCATATCTATAATGTGATAACTCGAGCTATATATAAAATCATAATTTTCCTTACTGTGTGTACCTAAAAATATTGTATTCATTGTAAGCTTTGTACTTCACTATTTTATTACTATTATTATTATTATTATTATTATTATTATTATTATTATTATTATTAATTGTATATTATTCCTGTATTTCTGCCATTATTATATTTGCTATTGTTCTTATATTGGTTGAGTGTAAGAGAAGGCTTTATGGCCTTAATTCTGTGAGTAGAAATAAATCTACTAAATAAATAAAATAAATTCCATCGACGCTATATAACCTAGTAGTTCATACAGTGTCGTAACATTCAACTAAAACATATCCCAGTAGAAATTTTAAAGTTATTGATCACCTTTTTTAATAAAGAGGGACGATCTCCGATGTTGTTCTCTAGTTTTTCAAAGACTTTAGTTTAGGCGAAGAAGCGTTAACTTCTATTTGAAGAGTCCACTGCAAGAATGATGGATGTCATTTGGAATACATTTTGCAGGAGAAGCAATTGAAAGTTTGAAATGCTTAGCGCTCAAAGCTTAACTGTGATTTTCCGATCATTACTGGACAATGACTATCAGTGTTAATGCCGTAAAACTCTCTATGTACATTCTGTATGTCTTAAGATATGCATTGACAGTCTTGGTTCATTTTCTACAAGAAAGTGACATCCATCATTCTTGCAGTGGACTCTTCATTTCTAAAATATTTAAATCGATTCCATAAAAATAATAAATGTTCACATGTATGAGCAACAAACGCTCCACTATTACTAAATTAATTCTGAAATACATACATACATACATTATATACAGTACATACATACATAATCTTCTGCCCAAGGGCAGGCCTTTCACTGCAAACATAGCATTCTCCAATCTTTCCTATTTTCTGCCTTCCTCTTTGTCTCCGCATATGATCCATAGATCTTAATGTCGTTTATGATCTAATATCTTCTTCTGCCTCAAACTCTTATCTCGTTCACCATCACTTCCAGTGTATCCTTCAGCAGACTGTTTCTTCTCAGCCAGTGACCCAACCTAATTCCTTTTTTCTCTTCCTGATCAGTTTCAGCATCATTCTTTCTTCACCCACTCTTTCCAACACAGCTTCATTTCTCATTCTGTCCATTTCACACGCTCCATCCTTCACCATATCCACATTTCAAATGTATGTAGTCGCTTCTGTTCACTTCGTCGTAATGTCCATGTTTCTTCCCCGATACAATGCCACATTCCACACAAAGCATTCAGTAGTCGCTTCCTTAGTTCTTTTTCAAGAGATCCACAGAAGATGCTCCTTTTTTCTATTAAAAGCTTCGTTTGTCATTGCTAAAAAAATTATACATTTTTGTAAGAAAGTTGAATTTATTCTTCAATTAAAATTATTTTTAAATTTGAATTAATTATTTGATTAATACGCTGGGCGTAAATAGCATATACATTGGAACAGCTTCATTTATTGTAAATAAGTATATTAGTTCTTTCTGTTACTTACTTACATAAAGTTATGATGAATTAAGCTTGCTAATTCCTTTAATTATGTCAGGAGAAAATCCACAAACGATTAGGGAAGACAGGGGAATTTTACTGGAAGCAAGTAAAGAGATAGGTTTGGAAGTAAATCCCGAAAAGACAAAGTACATGATTATGTCTCGTGACCAGAATATTGGACGAAATGGAAATATAAAAATTGGAGATTTATCTTTTGAAGAGGTGGTAAAATTCAAGTACTTGGGAGCAACAGTAACAAATATAAATGATACTCGGGAGGAAATTAAGCACAGAATAAATATGGGAAATGCCTGTTATTATTCGGTGTGAAGCTTTTATCATCCAGTCTGCTGTCAAAATATCTGAAAGTTAGAACTTATAAAACAGTTACATTACTGGTTGTTCTTCATGGTTGTGAAACTCTCACTTTGAGGGAGGAACAGAGGTTAAGGGTGTTTGAGAATAAGGTGCTTAGGGAAATATTTGGGGCTAAGAGGGTTGAAGTTACAGGAGAATGGAGCAAGTTACACAACACAGAACTGCACGCATTGTATTTTTCACCTGACATAATAAGGAACATTAAATCCAGAAGTTTGAGATGGGCAGGGCATGTAGCACGTATGGGCGAATCCAGAAATGCATATAGAGTGTTAGTTGGGAGGCCGGAGGGAAAAAGACCTTTAGGGAGGCCGAGACTTAGATGGGAAGATAATATTAGAATGGATTTGAGGGAGATGGGATATGATGATAGAGAATGGATTATTCTTGCTCAGGATAGGGACCAATGGTGGGCTTATGTGAGGGCGGCAATGAATATCCGGGTTCCTTAAAAGCCAGTAAGTAAGTAAGTAAGTATTCCATTAATTAACTAGTGACAGCCAGAATCTAGTTCTCAGAAATGGATGCTGGACTAAAAATATTTGGGAATCACTGATTTAGTATATTATGTCATAATTTTTATTGGAAAGATAGCAAAAAACACTTACAAGATAACACAAAATCAAACCAAATCCCCCTGTAAGAAGTGTGTTGTATTCTGTTATCACATTAGGAGGCCTGGTAAACCGCTATTGATTTTAGGAAAAATAATAATAATGTTCCATATATTAGCAGGTAATTTATTTCGCTACAACTCCGCCGTAAAAATTGAAAATCTCCCCTAGGTATATCAGTAATATGAAGGAAAGGGAGGGCGTCGGTGTTGGTGTTTGTGCAAGTAAAAAATGTATCACATAATGCATTGGCAAACAGGTCATTTGTACGGCGCTGATAGCTTCGTGAGTCTAGCCAATTCTTCACTTTACGCGTCCCAGAGCAAGAGAGAGAGAGAGAGAGAGAGGGGGGGGAGGGGGTGGATAAGAGGAAGTATATGGGGCTAAGAGCATAACAAAGCTTATGTATAACGAAAATAACAATGCCCTATCAAAGCCATGCTGGAGAGAAAAAAAAACGAATGTATAATGTGGAAAGAAAACGCATGTCGTACAGAAATCTTGATGCTCTGATAAGACTGGTACATTTCATAAACAGTATAAATAAACTGTAACTTATTAACTCAGTGCAGTAGTTTCTGATTCTCATCTCACGCTTAAATTTGAATTCGGGGTGAAATTTCCCATGAATATGTAATAAAAGACTTGTAACAGCGTCGCGATGCTAAACTTACAATCATTTCCTTAATATTGGTTAAGGAATGTAGCATTATTAATTTATTCATGTATTTCACATTTTATTGACGTGAAACATCTATGTTCGAGGTACAAGAAAGAGAATTTGTAACGTTTTGACATGAAAAGTTTACTTTGACGTCATTCACGGTATCATGGAAACAATAGTGTAAGGCTAGTCCTTCTCGCATTGTGAGAGGACTCGATATCTCTCAATGTACATACTTTATACACCTTCCGGAATTCCCTTGTCCAGATGCTGTTTTATAATGCTTCTCTCCCTCCCCTTTTTATGTGGTAACTATTAGGTTACGTTCAATTTCGGCTTTCCCCTTCAAAATTCTCTAGAATTCCTTCATTGTAACGGCGAAATTCGAATTGAGACAAGTGACCAACAGGCTTGGAGATCACGTATTCAGTTTTTCTCAGTCCCAAACTCCCTTGCAAGGAAGTGTTTTAGTGTGTTTCTCCTCCATCTCTCCTTCATTCATTCTACATGACAGGCATGGAAAAATTGCTTATATGGCTTGTACATGACGTTTTAAATCATCCGTATCACCCCTTTTTCTTGAAAACTACATGGCATTAAGTATTTGATAAAAAAAATTTTCGTCATCAAAAGCTATGTAGTCTAAAAAAATTTTTGGTGGTAGACCTATTTCATTTTTCGAGAGAAACCGGAAGTAGGGGTGACCAGGGTCACATTTGAATTTTAAAATGGGAACCTAAGTCGTTTAAGGTATATTTTGATATAATTTTTAAAAAAGAAACAACTTTTACTTACTAGTGCTCAGTTAATCCCAGGACGGTGGATTGGACGAGGAGGACCCATAGCTTGCCCGCCCCGATCTCCAGACTTATCTCCAAGTGACCTCTTTTTTTGTGAAGGCGAATTAAAGAAACTGTGTACCAGGTGCGTCCAACAAGAGAGGAAAGAAAATAATTAGTACAGCATGAGGGTTTCTCAGCAGTGCTGAAGTCCTCCGAGCGACCCACGACGTAAGGAAAGATTACAGCGTTGATGATGATGGGCATTTTGAGCACTTATGAAGAATGCAGTATGAGAAGGAGTGTTCCCAATATCACAACTCTGAGACACAGTATTTACAATTTATTTTTCTGCTTATTTTTCTGCTTTCTTTGATTGTGTATAAAAAGTGAAAGCTAGAAAGAAAAGTTTCAGTAAAAGTTGCTTTTTTTAATGATATTTTTCCTTAATGGGATGAGATAGGGAGAAACTGTTTCCACAGTTCTTTCTGTGAAAGAAATTTTGTTCTAACATTAAAACTGTGGATCAAGGACTAACACAAACTCAAGTTTTCGTTTTAAAAATTGTTTTTCCGCCCTCAAAAATATTTAAGGGATTTATTTTGTGTGAAAATCCTTAATTTTGTATCAGGTAAACAGGGAAAAAATGGTTTCTAAAAATTCGATAAAAATTGCAATTTTTTCTTGCAAGGGAGATAAGTACCTCAAGTCAGTGAATCGCTGTGTAAGTATAGAGAGCATACGTTCGTCTCGGACTCGGGAATCGCGACACTGCGAAGGCTGTGCACAAGATGCTTATTGAATATCGCGCACGTCTAATGCGCTTTAAAGTTGCGAGTTGAGTTTTAGCTTCTGGGGGTCTTATGCAGGACTTGAGCAAGGGTTTCTAGGTAGCGGTGGAGGATGGTGGTCTTAAAATATTGACCGTGAAGGGTGGGGAGTGGTGGTGGGAGCTTGTTTCCTTGTAATTAAACTGTACTGCAGGTATTACAATAGCGTTACAGACTTGCCTAATTGAAAGGCCCGCACTGGCTTTAACAACACTGCCGAAGCCATAAGCTGCCCGACTCATCTAGTCGTACGTATCTCTCTATCCCCCGTGCTAACGCAAGAAATACTGTTCCATAATGGCCGCTCTAATATATTGTCATTGATTTGGCCGTTGTATCGCGAAACAAAGGATACTCGGACCATACATTGCGACAGAAAATTCAGCTCCGGTGCTCTAACTATTTCAGGAGGAAGCCTGGGATGTTGCTATAGCAACTTGTGAACCAAGTTCGATAAGCCGTTGTAGCTAACAAGAGGTTCAAATATTCATTTCTATCCTTCAACATCCGCAGACTTGTTTTGTTTCTTGGGCTATTCAGAGGCGGCCCGTGTAGATAGATGTATTGAGCGGTATGGCATAGTTGCGCCCGCGGTCAATTGGGAGACATAGGCATGGCATAATTGCGCCCCGAAGAAATCAGGTAGCAGAAGGAACATGGCATAGTTGCGCCCTGAAGAAATCAGGTAGCAGAAGGAACATGGCATAGTTGCGCCCTGAAGAAATCAGGTAGCAGAAGGGACATGGCATAGTTGCACCCCGAAGAAATCAGGTAGCAGAAGGAACATGGCATAGTTGCACCCCAAACAAATCAGGTAGCAGAAGGGACATGGCATAATTGCACCCCGAAGAAATCAGGTAGCAGAAGGGACATGGCATAGTTGCACCCCGAAGAAATTAGGTAGCAGAAGGGACATGGCATAGTTGCGCCCCAAAGAAATCAGGTAGCAGAAGGAACATGGCATAGTTGCGCCCCAAAGAAACCAGGTAGCAGAAGGGACATGGCATAGTTGCACCCCGAAGAAATTAGGTAGCAGAAGGGACATGGCATAGTTGCGCCCCAAAGAAATCAGGTAGCAGAAGGAACATGGCATAGTTGCGCCCCGAAGAAATCAGGTAGCAGAAGGGACATGGCATAGTTGCGCCCCGAAGAAACCAGGTAGCAGAAGGGACATGGCATAGTTGCACCCCGAAGAAATTAGGTAGCAGAAGGGACATGGCATAGTTGCGCCCCAAAGAAATCAGGTAGCAGAAGGAACATGGCATAGTTGCGCCCCGAAGAAATCAGGTAGCAGAAGGGACATGGCATAGTTGCGCCCCGAAGAAACCAGGTAGCAGAAGGGACATGGCATAGTTGCGCCCCAAAGAAATCAGGTAGCAGAAGGAACATGGCATAGTTGCGCCCCGAAGAAATCAGGTAGCAGAAGGGACATGGCATAGTTGCGCCCCGAAGAAATCAGGTAGCAGAAGGGACATAGCATAGTTGCGCCCCAAAGAAATCAGGTAGCAGAAGGGACATGGCATAGTTGCGCCCCAAAGAAATCAGGTAGCAGAAGGGACATGGCATAGTTGCACCCCGAAGAAATCAGGTAGCAGAAGGGACATGGCATAATTGCGCCCAAAGAAATCAGGTAGCAGAAGGGACATGGCATAGTTGCGCCCCGAAGAAATTAGGTAGCAGAAGGGACGTGGCATAGTTGCGCCCCAAAGAAATCAGGTAGCAGAAGTAACATGGCATAGTTGCGCCCCGAAGAAATTAGGTAGCAGAAGGGACATGGCATAGTTGCGCCCCGAAGAAATCAGGTAGCAGAAGGAACATGGCATGGTTGCGCCCCGAAGAAATCAGGTAGCAGAAGGGACATGGCATAGTTGCGCCCCAAAGAAATCAGGTAGCAGAAGGGACATGGCATAGTTGCGCCCCAAAGAAATCAGGTAGCAGAAGGGACATGGCATAGCTGCGCCCCGAAGAAATCAGGTAGCAGAAGGGACATGGCATAGTTGCACACCGAAGAAATCACGTAGCAGATGGAACATGGCATAGTTGCGCCCCGAAGAAATCAGGTAGCAGAAGGGACATGGCATAGCTGCGCCCCGAAGTAATCAGGTAGCAGAAGGGACATGGCATAGTTGCGCCCCGAAGAAATCAGGTAGCAGAAGGGACATGGCATAGTTGCACCCGAAGAAATCAGGTAGCAGAAGGGACATGGCATAGTTGCGCCCCGAAGAAATCAGGTAGCAGAAGGGACATGGCATAGCTGCGCCCCGAAGAAATCAGGTAGCAGAAGGGACATGGCATAGTTGCACCCCGAAGAAATCAGGTAGCAGAAGGGACATGGCATACTTGCACATCGAAGAAATTAGGTACCAGAAGGGACATGGCATACTTACACACCGAACAAATTAGGTAGCAGAAGGGACATGGCATAGTTGAGCCCTGAAGAAATCAGGTAGCAGAAGGGACATGGCATAATTGCATCCCGAGGAAATCAGATAGCAGAAAGGACATGGCATAGTTGCGCCCCGAAGAAATTAGGTAGCAGAATGGACATGGCATAGTTGCGCCCCGATGGGCATAGTACACACGAAAGTGATTGTCATAAAATAAATAAATTACTTAAAAATATCACAGTGATAGCTGCATTAAAATCAGGTAGGCCTAGCATATGATCAATTTTGGTATTTAAAATAACACTTTTTTATTGATCACACACAATAAATGAACTGCATTTTTTGTTTCTACATCGATATCTTAACCCTACGGTACAGGGTTTCGAAAACTGAAACTTAGAACCATTGTGAATTATTAACTCTTTACACTTTTCACTATACTTAACATTCATTTTAAATTAACCTCACTATACGCCACAGACAGTGTGACAATCACTAATAAAATGTCAAGACTGCTAAGGTCCCATATTCCAACGGCTCACTTATTTGAATAATTATGTCAGTTAATAAAGTACTGCGAACTTCATGGTGTTCATTTTAACAGTAGGCTATTGATAATCACTGCATAAACAGTAGAAAAACAGTTAATAAGTACTGTCAACTTCATGGTGTTCATTTTAACAGTAGGCTATTGATAATCACTGAATAAACAGTAGAAAAACAGTTAATAAAGTACTGCCAACTTCATGGTGTTTATTTTAACAGTAGGCTATTGATAATCACTGCATAAACAGTAGAAAAAAAGTTAATAAAGTACTGCCAACTTCATGGTGTTCATTTTAACGGTAGGCTATTGATAATCACTGCATAAACAGTAGAAAAACAGTTAATAAAGTACTGCCAACTTCATGGTATTCATTTTAACGGGAGTCTATCGATAATCACTGCATAAACAGTAGAAAAACAGTGAATATAATACTGCCAACTTCATGGTGTTCATTTTAATAAATATTAAATCGAATAAGAAAGCAATAAGGTTGGTTGATTATGAGACTCGAGTTTCCGTAGTGTCTTTTTCTCCACCTATTTCATCGGGGAGCAACTATGCCATGCTCCTTTCACTACCTGATGGGAACGGGGCGCAACTATGCCCACAAAACCGGGACCCTTTTTTATCTGCTGCATCTTATCTGACCGTGGGGCGCAAATATGCTCTGCCCGTACTGAACCCAGGTCCTTGGGCTAGTTCCATGAGATACTGCCCCAACATCAGCTGCCTGGAAACGCGACTAATTTCCTTCCTTTCATCTTCTTCTAATTCTTCTTCAAGTTTCCCTCCCTTCCCTCCCTTACTATCTCTATTTCCAGTTTTCTTGCCCCTCTCATTCTTAGTCAACTAACTCGTCTGCCTTATATTCTATTTTTCCTTCCATTACGTCTATTTCTCCTGTATCATTACTTTCCTTCAAACACTTCTCTTCATCCTCTCTCATTTCAATTTATATATTTACGTCTTTCTCTCTTTCTCCGTTACGCTTTTACAATATTAAATTTCAATTATCAGGTTTATTCATCTATTCTTTCTACGTTCCTTCAATGTTCATCTTTCCGTCAAATTTCTCTCTTCCAGTACTATAATTATTCATCTATTATATTTCTTATCCCATTCACATCTCTCCATTTTGTTCCACTTCTTCTGTCTCATTTCTTTTTCACCCTTCCATTTCTTATTATTCCACTTTTCTTCTCATTTCTCTCAATATTTTCTTCCATTTCCTTTTCGCTCCTAATTATTCTGTATTTTCTTACCTGACTTTTCAATTTTCCTTGTCTTCCTATTTTCTCTTTCTTCCTATTCTTCTCATTCTTTTCTCTTCTTTTTTCTGTTCATTCTCACCCTTCCTTCTTCTTATTCCACTCATTCTGCCCTCTTCAATTTATTTCTTTTCATTTTTCTTTTCCCTATACTCATTTTGCAATTATTTTCAACCTTCTTATTTTTCTACTCTTCATTATCTTACTTTATGGTCTTCTCAGCTTAATTTTTTATTCTCTTCTTCTTTTCATTCAATTCTTTCCCACTGTTATTCTCATTTTTCTCCTCTTCTTTCTCATCCTTCTCATCCTCTTTATTCTTCTCATTTTCTCCTGTTCCTTTTTATTATTTTCAATTTTCTCCTCTTTTTACTCATTCTTCTCTTCCTCTTCATTCTTGTCATTTTCTCCTCTTCCTTTTTATTCTTCTCATTCTTCTTCTTTTCCTTTTCATTCTTCTCCTCCCTTTTATTCTTCTCATCATACTCTTTCTTCTATTCTCATTCTTCTCCTGTAGCTTCTCATTCTACTCTTCCTTCTCAGTCTTCTCTTCCCCTTTATTCTTTTAATTTTTCTCCTCTCTCTTTTCTCCTTTAATTTCTTTCCTCTTTCCTTTTGTTCTTCTCATTTTTCTGGTCTTCCTTTCATTGTTTTCATTTTTCTCCTCTGCCTTTTCCTCTTAATATTTTTCCATCTCCATTTCATTTTTTTTTTTTTTTTTTTTCAGCCCTTTCTTTTTATAGTTCTAATTTTTCTCCATTCCTTTTCACGCTTCTCTTTCATTTTATTCTTTTCATTTTCCTCTTCTTTCTTCTCATTATCCTCTCCCCTTTTATTCTCTTCATTCTTCTCCTTTTTCTTTTATTGTTCTCATTTTCTCCTCTTCCTTTTCATTATGCTCTTTTCTGTTATTCCCTTCATTCTTCTGCTTTTCCTTATCATTTTTATCCTATTTCTTCTCATCCTCTTCATTACTCCTCTCTTCTTTTTATTCTTCTCATTTTTCTTCTCTTTCTTCTCATTATCCTCTTTCCTTTTACTTTCTTCATACTTCTCTTTTTCCTTTTATCGTTCTCATTTTTCTTTCCAACTTTTTCACCTCCTCCTTTCACTCTTCTCATTTTTCTTCTCGTCTTTCCCATTGTACTCATTTTTTCCTCTTCCTCCTCATTCTTCTCTACCCCTTTATTCTTATAATTTTCTCCTCTTTCTTTTTATTGTTCTCACTTTACTTCTCTTCCTTCTCTTACTTTTATTCATCTCATTTTCATTCCACCTTCCATCTCATTCTTCTCTTCCTCTCTATTCTTCTTATTCGCTTCCTTTTTCTCTTCTAATTTTTCTTCTTTTTCTTTTATTATTGTCTTTTTCCTCTTTTTATTATTCTTGTTTTCCTCCTCTTCCTTTTTATTCTTCTCATTTTCTTCTCTTTCTTCTTATTCTTGACTTCACATTCATTCTTCTCATTTTCTCCTCTTCTTTGTATTCTTCTCATTTTTCTTCTCTCACCTTTCATTTTCTTATTTTCGCATGCCCTTCCTACACATTCTTTCTTTCCTCTTCATTCTTCTAATTCCTCACTTCTTCCTTCTAATATTCTCACTTTTTTCTTTTCTCCCATCTCAGTCTTCCCTTTCTTGCCATTATTTCCAATTTTCTACGTTTCCACCTCTATCTTCTTATTCTTTTCACTTTCTTCTCTTATCATTCTTCTCTTCCTTGCTATTCTTCAAGAATGACTTCGCTTCCTTCGCCTACCTCTTATCCGTTTCATTTCTTTTCTTTTTTCTACTCTTCGTCTTAATTTTTCTCATTTTTGTTGTTTTCCTTCTCTGATTTATTCTCCCTTTCTCACTCTCTTCTTTCTTTTTATCTTCTCACTCAATTTTTTAATTTATTCTTTTTCATCTACATTTCATCTTATTTTTCTTTTTTTCATTCCTCTTATTTTTCTCTCATTTATCTTTTCTCTTTCTTATTGTCCTTCTCTCCGTTCTCCTTTCCCTTATTCTTCCCATATTACCTCTTCACTTGTTTCTTCATGCACTTCATCCTATTTACTCTTCTTTTTGTCTTGTTTCTCTACTTCGCCTCCTTATTTCCACATCTCTTTCACGGTCTTATAATCTTGGTCGAAGTGATGTTACTCCATTGTTTACACAGAAATATTGTTTCCACACTCTTTGCTATTCCATTATCTCATCTACAATATAAAATACGCTACTTTCAATTTTCAAGAATAGTAGTATTTATTTACGTAACTATTAAGTTTTCTTATACCTAATAATTTTTTTTTTATTTCATTTTATCTGTTTCAAAATTCTGTTTGCATATACGAGTAATTCCTTAGTTAAGGATTGGTTAAGTTTCATATAATAGTAGCAGCAGTAGTAATAGTAGGTAACAATAATAACAATAGTAATAACAGGGAACGGATTTATATGGACTAAAAATATATGAAATATGTAAATATATATGTAGTTATTTTTACCAAAATATGGAATTAAATATGGATTTTTACCAAAATATGGAATTAAATATGGACTTAAAATTATAAAAAAATGACTATGTACGTTAAATATTGGTACATTTTAATCAAACTAAACAAAAAATATAATGGACGTACCTTATCTTCCAATGTAGTTTCAACAAAACACAATTTTTATTGTCTGTTACCATAACAATAGGTTACAAACATTTCTTTCAAGTGCTGAAAAGTGAATCTTCTTCTATTGTCTCTGAGGATAGATTTATACTGACTAAAAGAGCGTTCGATGTCACAAGAAGTAACTGGTACATAATTCAATTTCACAATGTCTGCTGGGGATAAGTCCAAGTTAATCTTCACTGTTGATTCACCACTCATCACAGCAACAACCTTTTGTAGTTCTTCATATCCAGGGTTTTTTGAAAGTACAGTGTCCACCTTAGCTCTTACTGCATCTGCAACTTTACCTCTACCACGATTCAGTTGTTCCACAGTACTATTTATAATTTCAAAACTTTCAGATAGTGAAAGGTGCCTATTTTGGAGACTTTTGAGCGTTTTTATGATGCATGAAAATGTATGCTGAATGTGAGCTAAGTCATTCTTCACACTTATGTCACAGGTAACTGTTTTCGCAGTATCAATTGAGACTGCATCTTCAGAGTCCAATGCAAGGAGAACATTGTTAATAGAGTCTATATGTTCGGCATAATATTCAACTGCTTCTAGCCATGTACCCCATCTAGTTAAAATTGGCTTTGGTGGCAATGGAATTTCAGGGTACATTTCTTTCAACACGTTAACTCTACTGGGAGCTTTGAGAAATACTTTTTTCACTGATGAAATCAACAAATCTACTTTAGGGAAATTGTCTCTGACCACTTCTGCCACACGATGAAATGCATGCGCCACACAAGTAAAATGAGTCAATTTAGGATATACAACAGATAATGCTTGTCCAGCTTTGACCATATAAGGGGCAGCATCGCTAATAAAGAATAACACATTATCGTACATAATACCCTTTGGCCACAGGATACCCATAGCTTCGTTGAACAGTTTAACTATAGTTTTGTTATTGCACTTTTCTAGAACATCACAATGTAAAAGAATTCGTTCAGAATATTGTTCACTTAACAAACCGATAACTACATTACCAACAAGTCTACCTTCTTTGTCGGGAGTCTCATCAATGGAAACCCAAATTGAACTATCTTTAATTTCATCTCTTATCTTCTGTATTGTCTCATCGTAGATGGATGGAGCATACGTCTTCCTAAGTGTTGACTCATCCGGGATTGTATGTTGAGTATATTTTTCAAGGAATTCCCTGAAGACCTTATTCTTTAGTTTGTAGAGAGGAATATCAGCAGAGATGAGAGAACGGCACAGGTCGATGTTAAACTCAGATCTTACATTCGATGTTGTTGGTTGTGTTAAAAACAATTGTCTCTGCTTGGAATTTAGTTGTTTGTTGGCCTGATGTTTACTAGTTGTAATGTGTTGTTGCACCAGGAACTTTTGTGTAGATGATACTGCACACTGACACAAATTACAAAATAATATTTTATTGTCAGTTGATAAACCATCTTCTTTAAATTCTGAAATGTAACTTGTTAGTTTTGATTTTAAATTGACTGAATGACGTACTTTTGGCATATTTACCGTCTTTATAGTATGATTTACAAAACTGAACCTATGTGTAATCTGACTGGCATTTAACTGTTGAGCTGCACAACTGAAGTCTGTTAAAAATTTTAAATTAAATTAATACAGTTTTGTAACTTACTTTCCCATTGTTGATAGGACTGCTAATTTTCAAATAACTCTGATGTTAAAGGGATTACTGAACATGTGTTTAAATCTCTATTGTTGAAATGTATTTTTAAAAGTTAATGGAATTTTGTTTTGTTTTATTGTTAAACCTAATATAATATGGACTGTTTTATATGAAATATGGAAAATATATGGAAATTAACGAAAATATGTACTAAACTCTAAAATATGGAAAAATATGGAAAATAAAAGTAGGATTTTTCAACCCTACACATTGTGAAACATAAAGATAATGCAAAATATAAATTATATTAGCTTTATAAGTAAATATGTATTTACATATAAATCCTTTCCCTGGTAATAACTGAGCCGCCGACATAGCCCGGGCAGACTGTGTTCGTGCGTAGATTCGATTCCCGTTTGGACTGATTACCTGATTCAGTTTATCCCGATGTTTTCTCCGACTGTAAGCGAATGTTAGGTAATTCCTAGCGAATCACGTCATCATCCAGGAAAATATCATCTCCCTATCACCAATTCCACCGAAGCTAAATAACTTCGTAGTTGATACAGTGTCGTTAAATATTCAATTAAAATCAACAAAAATATTAGCGATAATAATATCACCCTCAAGGATTTAATTTCTGCCAGTGCAAAACACAATAAGTTCGATAAAAGCTCGTCTGCTTAATCATGCACAGTCTTAGAAAAATCCCAGAAAGGAGGCAGTGCTCATGATCAGACATACAACGAAACAAAACTAATTTTATTACCTCAACAAGTCCTTCTCTTGTGAACCAAGTCGCTCGTCATCTGATCATGCGCAGTGCTCCTTTCTGGGACATAAAGTATCTGTGCGAAAAAACTTTTTTCTAAGACTGTACTTAGTACGAGGCAAATCTCAGTTTAAAACAGTAGAGAAAAATATGAGACAAGGGACATAGAGTAAAGGTTGGTAATATTATGATACTAATAATATTATGATAGTGTTTTTTGAGAATTTACTGAGTGACAGGAAGATCTGTTTTCGCTTCAACGTATTAATGGAATGTTCGCGGACAAGTTTCTGCAAAAAACCGGTCCTTCTCTCACTTACTTACCTACTTACTTACTGGCTTTTAAGGAACCCGGAGGTTCATTGCCGCCCTCATATAAGCCCGCCATTGGTCCCTATCCTGACCAAGATTAATCCATTCTCTATCATCATATCCCACCTCCCTCAAATCCATTTAATATTATCTTCCCATCTATGTCTCGGCCTCCCTAAAGGTCTTTTTCCCTCCGGCTTCCCAACTAACACTCTATTTGCATTTCTGGATTCATCCATACGTGCTACATGCCCTGCCCATCTCAAACGTCTGGATTTTATGTTACTAATTATGTCAGGTGAAGAATACAATGCGTGCAGTTCTGTGTTGTGTAACTTTCTCCATTCTCCTGTAACTTCATCCCTCTTAGCCCCAAATATTTTCCTAAGCACCTTATTCTCAAACACTCTTAACCTATGTTCCTCTCTCAAAGTGAGAGTCCAAGTTTCACAACCATAAAGAACAACCGGTGATATAACTGTTTTTATGCTCGACCATGCCGAAATGTAGTAATTATACACCTGGTAGCAGTCCTTTAATGCATGTCATTAAAGTACACCTACTCATTAAAGTTCAGGTTTTCGATTATTCTCGGATATGCAATCGAAAGACGAGGGAAACTTCACGGAGGCTGGAAATCCAATACTGACGCAGAACGTTATGTTATGTTACTATAATAATTAGCGTTAATTGTAAATAATATTCAAATAAATTCAATTTGTCATCTCGTTTTTCAATTCTAAATCAATTTCCAGGTTATACATTCTCTGCATTACATCAAGGTCAACGACATTATTGTTCCTCGCACATCTCACAATTCACGGTGATCTATGAACAAGGTCACTGCCGATCTTCTGTCAGATACAAATAAAATGTATACTTCTGAATAATTTTTAGTTTAAAATATGGTCGAGCATAAAAAGTCGCATGAAATTTGCCTATAATGGTAATTAAGACGCTCGTATGAAATTTCTGAAACTCGCTTGCTCTCGTTTCATAAACAAACATACTTTCGTCTTAATTACTATCATTATGGGCTCGTTGCATAATGTACTACATAAATTCTAACTTTCAGATTTTTTGACAGCAGACTGGATGATAAAAGCTTCTCAACCGAATAATAACAGGCATTTCCCATATTTATTCTGTGTTTAATTTCCTCCCGAGTATCATTTATATTTGTTACTGTTGCTCCAAGATATTTGAACTTCTCCACCTCTTCAAAAGATAAATTTCCAAACCTATCTCTTTACTTGCTTCCAGTAAAATTCCCGTGTTTTCCTTCTCTTGCTTAGTAAAATTGTAAAGGATTCTCAAAAAGTACTAATATAATATTATTAATATCACAATTTACCAAACTTTACCTATTGTCGAATCATTGTACATTGGAAATGAATCTCACTTTCCTGTTTAAAATCGAACCAAGGACCGCTACATATGTAGCAAAGAAACCTACACTTCAGGCACACGGGACAAGTTAGAATGAAAGAATCAGTAACATCGTAATGCTGGAATCACTCTGACTTCTAGGTATGGATCGAGTCTGACTGTGGAACTCACTTCCGAGAAGAGAATCAATGCGTGGGAACTGAGAGGAAGTAATTATTACAGACGATGATAGCGTATGGAAGTAAGTGATACTGAACACAATTCTTAGGACACACGATTAAAAACACAGGCTCCCGAATTCAGCAGAAATATCAAGCTCACGAACCAGAAGTACTTATAAACCGATTTGTGGTAAGCCTCTTCATTCCGTCAGGTAGCGGAGAATTATCGCAAAGTGGAAGAAGACAAAAAAACAAAGTTATCTTAATAAAAGTCTGCTCATAATTTTACGTTCCGTGAATCATACTTTCCTGTATAAATCCCATCCTAAAACTCTGTTATTACATATTTTGTTCCACAATGATTATCTTTCGAAGTTCGATGTAATTTTTTGTTTCGTTGTTGGGGACCGAAATTAATCTGAAAACTGTGTGAGATTCTTTTAAGAAAGGATACTGGATAAAAGTGAAGGGTTGCCCCCTTTAAATATGGGAAGAGTTAACAGTGGGCGTTAGGAGGGAGGTCCAAGGGGCTGGAAAATTTCACTCCCTCTCATCTTACCACCTTGTATAACCCTTTCTCCATTTCATGTTTAGTAAGTTATCCAGCTACAAAGTCGGGGAAGTTCAACTGAAATATTTCATTACAATTACATGTTATGAAGTTATTGGATCCCTGGTGTTCCCTATCCGACACATGATGAGTCATTATCGCAATCATACGTACGTATAATTAATATTATTATCATACTCATTATCGTAATAATTATTTCAAAAGCTTAAAAATAATACGAGTACATTGTTAAAAAGGAATATTTTAAATGTCTTCAGAATACTTGTCGTTTACCTGTCCGTCGACAGTATTTTAACTGGTTCTGCTTATGATGCTCACTGTAAGCCACTATTCATAAATGAGGCTATTCTGACTGTTATTAATATTTACATCTTCACTTCTTTGCTGAAGGTAAAGAAAAATTTAGCAAATTATTATCACAGATCTGATCATCATATTATACGAGTAATACAAAATAAAATTTTCACTTGACTGAATCTAATGTTAGACTGGAAACAACTAAAAAACAGTTTATGTCCTGGCAGTATCTATGTTTAATAGGTTATTAGAATTGATTGGGTCACTAGCTGAGAAGAAACTGCCTACTGAAGAATGCACTGGAAGGAATGGTGAACGGGAGAAGAGTTCGGGCAGGAGAAGTTATGAGATGATAGACGACAGTAAGGTATATGGATCATATGCGGAGACTAAGAGGAAGGCAGAAAATAGGAAAGATGAGAGAATGCTGGGTTTGCAGTGAAAGACCTGCCCTTGGACAGAAAACTTATGTATGATATCTGCAGTGCTTGGGAAAAGTGACATAAGTCAGTTTCCACAAACTTTTTTGATGATTTATTGACAACTTACACTGGTTTATGTCGATTTGATTTTTTTCTGTATGAATTATTGTAATGGGAGGAATACCTATGTTTTTTTTTCCAAGTGAACAGATGTTCCGTAAGTTGTCAAAAAATTATCAAAAAAGGTTTATGGAAACTGACTTGTGTCACTTTTCCCGAGCACTACAGATATGGTATATGATGTGATATGATATGATATGATATGATATATGATATGATATGATATGATATGATATGGTATGATATGATATGATATGATATGATATGATATGATATGATATGATGATATGATATGATATGATATGATATGATATGATATGATATGATATGATATGATATGATATGATATGATATGATATATTATATGATATGATATATGATACGGGTATGATATGATACGATACGATATATGATATACGATACGATATGATATGATATGATATGATATGATATGATATGATATGATATGATATGATATGATATGATATGATATGATATGATATGATATGATATGATATGATATGATATGATATGATATGATATGATATGATATGATATGATATGATATATGATATGATATAATATGATATGGGATGATATGATATATGATATGATATGATATAACATGATATGATATATGATGTGATATGATATGATATGATATGATATATGATATGATATGATGTATGATACGGGTATGATATGATACGATACGATATATGATATACGATACGATACGATACGATATGATATGATATGATATGATATGATATGATATGATATGATATGATATGATATGATATGATATGATATGATATGATATGATATATGATATGATATGATATAACATGATATGATATATGATGTGATATGATATGATATGATATATGATATATGATGTGATATGATATGATATATGATATGATATATATGTTATGATCGATAAATAAATAAATAAATAAAATATCTTATCTGATAATAATAGTTCTCATTATTATGTATACTTTATTAATCGTTTATTTATTATTATATTCGTTAAATAGTCCTATTAAATAACATGAGAGGTTTTCATTTCCTTCCAATAAATTCATTCGCTTTTCACGCTTCTGAATTTACCGACAAAACTAAGATTGTTTAAGATATTTCACATTATACATTGCATCTACTGCCAATATGAAATATTCGCGAAATCTTTGATTGATGTTGAGTAGCCCTATCACAAGTTATTGGTAGGTATCCCACGAAGTTTTAAAAGCCATTCCCTTGGCACGACCCAAAGAAGAAAATTACATAGCAGAAGAAATGTGTTCAGAGTCGGGTTTAATCGAAACGCATTACAGACGAGTGGAAACCAAAAAGAAAGGAGCAAGCTGTACTTGTATAATAAGCCCGGTACTGACGACTTCTGCTCAAGGACCAATCAACGGATTTATACTCCGGCTCTATTAACCTATTTCGATAAGAAACAGACAGAGGATGGGGGGAAGGAGAAAGAAGAAGGGTTCCCAAAAGAAACTCCGCACTACCTGAAACCCATTCCACTTTTATAGTTTTATAGATATGAAATTTGTATTTTTATAGTTTGGCTCTGAGTGAAGGATGAGTGATGGCCCAGTGATTCATGGCAGGTTTTCTTGCCCTCCAGAAATCTACTTTCATTTTTCTATATTGTTATTATATTATAATGGTTTTGGGCTCTCCTAAGAGTTGGGGCAGTGAAGGAAAGGATCGTGGCTTGCTTTTCTGGAGAGGTGCTCACAAAATAAAAGGGAACGTAAAATCATAAACTTGTTAAAATGGACCAGTTTTATCTCAGAAATCAAGACGTTGCTGGCATGCTATTCGAAGACTCAGTATTTGTTCAGAACGGCAATAACAAGTAATTATATTACAGTTAAGAACTCTCAGCATTAAGATAAGACTATAAAATAGAAACAAAAATAGATTTATGGGTAAGATATATCTTGTAGGGTCTTTAGTGTGAGTAAAACAACTGCAGAGGCTATCCACAAATTATTGCATTGTGATAAGTTGATTGTGGGAACATAGTCCTGTTGAACATAAATAATAGAGAATTTAACTACTAAAACAGAGCATTGTCATAACTTCAAAGACGAAAAAGATTAAATTACCCAATTATTATTATTATTATTATTATTATTATTATTATTATCATTATTATTATTATTATTATTATCATCATTATCATTATCATTATTATTATTATTATTATTATTATTATTATTATTATTATTATTATTATTATTATGTAGATGGGAAGATAATATTAAAATGGATTTGAGGGAGGTGGGATATGATGATAGAGAATGGATTAATCTTGCTCAGGATAGGGAGCAATGGCGGGCTTATGTGAGGGCGGCAATGAACCTCCGTGTTCCTTAAAAGCCAGTAAGTAAGTATTATTATTATTATTATTATTATTATTATTATTATTATTATTATTATTATTATTATCATCATCAATTGCGCCCGTTTTATTTCCGTACAACTAAGCGACACTTACAGCAGCATGTACAGACTGATTCACGATTTTTTACCGACACTTACGGAGCTTATTTCCGAAGAAATTCTGAGCAAAATATGTCACATAAACATTTGTCGTAATCGCAATATTTTCATACTTACACTAATTTGAAGTTGTTAGTAAAATACCTTTTTTTTCTTTAGTTTTAAGGGAAAAAAGAGAATGAACTATTTAGAAATATCATTTCTTTAATTGGCTAGTGTTCTGAAGCTAAAAATGTGTCGTTAATTGCTTTGCACAGATTTTATTTTTAAATTTTTAACTAAAAATGGTATGTATGTATGTATGCACAGTGTTCTGCCCAAGAGCAGGTCTTTAACTGCAAACCCAGCATTTCCCTTTCTTGCTTTCCTCTTAATCTACCCATATAATACTTTAATGCTGTCTATCAACTGATATCTTTTACCCCGAACTCTTGTCCCGTTCACCATTCCTTAAGCATTCCAAATTAACGAATTAGGCCTACACCAAAATAATTAAAACAAAAAAAATAAAGTAAAAAATAAAATAAAATAAAATAAATAAAAAGCCAATCACCGCACTCACACACCTACTGGCACTTAAGCCAGAAATAGTGTATAAGTATGTAAATATATATTTATTGTTATTTATGTACAATGGCTGGAGGACGTCCTGAGCGTATAAGACCCTAAAACGGCCTCTGGCTCAAAGCCAGTAAAGTCAATAAACATCACAACTAAAAATGACATCATTCTTACGCACTTATCACAAAAATTGTTACAAATCATACGACTTTAGGATCTTGATTCTTTACAGTTTAATTACGCATCCTAATGTACAGTCTTGAAGAATTTACAAGAGTGGCGTGATTTCGAACAATAATTGTTCCGACGAATGCGTAAGGAAAATGTGATTTTGTAGTTAAAAATCGAAGGAAAATTCTGTAAGAAGCAATTATGGAATTGACAACACATTTTCAGCTTCAGAATACTAGCTAATTAAAGAAATGATACTCCTGAATAGTTCATTCTTTATCTGTAATATACTTTTATGCTTAAAACTAAAGAATAACGGTATTTTACAAACAAGATCAAATTAGTGTAACTCTGAAAATATTAAGATGAGGACACATGTTTATATGACATTTTTTGCTGAGAATGTCTTCGGAAGTAAGCTCCTTAAGTGGCGGTAAATCCTCTTGAATCACCCTGTATATAGGCCTATATAGGAATATATGAATTTATAAATTATTCAACAATAATCAGCAAAAAAGTCACAAATAGAGTATAACTTATGAGAACTTATCTCAATCGAAAAAGGCCAGACAATGAGTTGATGCAAAATTTCGTAGCTTTTTTTTTTCGCTATGACAAACGTTTTTATCTGAGATGAGTAGAAGATAGAAATTAATCAGTAATATGTTCTCCTACATTATCTATGACTTTGCTGGGGTAGTTTTTCGATTCCGAATCAAAAGAAATCTGCTTGTTTGGATTTAAAGAAGTCCTCAAGCCAAGTTTGCAAAGCATCTTCCTTATCAAAGGCGTTCCTTTGAAAACTGTTGGCTAGAGAACGCAAAAGGTTGAAATTTGAGGGCGCAAGATCGGGAGAATATGAGAGATGTGGAATTATCTCCGAACCAAGCTGCTAGATAGCTGTTTTCTTCATGTTAGCGGAGTACGGGCGTGCATTATCATGTTGCAGCAGTATTTGATGCAGTCTTCCCGGCCGTTTTTCTTCAATTGCGGCCGTAAGGCGTCTGAATTGGCCATAAATGAGCGCCTCTGTATTATAGCTCTGTTGCCATGACAAATATTAAGTGAATTGTAAGTTCCAGTTACTCTAACAATAATTTTTAATAATGATTAAATTACATTCTAGATATTGGAAAATAGTGTATTGGTTTACTAGTTTGACGAAACAACAACTGTTATACACGTGTTTCAACGCTATTTTTTGTACCATAACATTACAAAACGATTAATAAAGAAATAACATAACAAAATATGCAGTAATGATGGATAGTTTGACATGGTCTATGAAGAATGAGTTGTGACAGTAGTGATTTATTAAATATTATTGCACGGAAAATCGTTTCATGACATAAGTTATGCAGTCATAATACTGATCATGACACTAGTTAGTTTGCAATATTTTATGCCACTGATACAATATTGTGGCATATTGTCAACGATTTTTACTAACAATAAAGTGGAGCCTGGCATGGTATGGGGCAGAAACATGGACATTACGACGAAGTGAAGAGAAGCGAATGTGGATATGGAGAAGAATGGAGCGTATGAAATGGACGGACAGAATAAGAAATTAAGTTGTGTTAGAAAGAGTGAGTGAAGAAAGAATGATACTGGAACTGATCAGAAAAAGAAAAGGAACTGGTTGGGTGAAGAAAGAATGATACTGAAACTGATCAGGAAGACAAAAGGAATTGATTGGGTGAAGAAAGAATGATATTGAAACTGATCAGAAAGATAAAAGGAATTGATTGGGTGAAGAAAGAATGATACTGAAACTGATCAGGAAGATAAAAGGAATTGATTGGGTGAAGAAAGAATAATACTGAAACTGATCAGGAAGATAAAAGGAATTGATTTGGTGAAGAAAGAATAATATTGAAACTGATCAGGAAGATAAAAGGAATTGATTGGATGAAGAAAGAATGATACTGAAACTGATCAGGAAGATAAAAGGAATTGATTGGGTGAAGAAAGAATGATACTGAAACTGATCAGGAAGACAAAAGGAATTGATTGGGTGAAGAAAGAATGATACTGAAACTGATCAGGAAGATAAAAGGAATTGATTGGGTGAAGAAAGAATGATATTGAAACTGATCAGGAAGATAAAAGGAATTGATTGGGTGAAGAAAGAATGATATTGAAACTGATCAGGAAGATAAAAGGAATTGATTGGGTGAAGAAAGAATGATACTGAAACTGATCAGGAAGATAAAAGGAATTGATTGGGTGAAGAAAGAATGATACTGAAACTGATCAGGAAGACAAAAGGAATTGGTTGGGTGAAGAAAGAATGATATCGAAACTGATCAGAAAGATAAAAGGAACTGATTAGGTGAAGAAAGAATGACACTGAAACTGATCAGGAAGAGAAAAGAAATTGGTTGGGACAATGGCTGAGAAGAAACCGCTTACTGAAGGATGCAATGGAAGGAATGGTGAACGGGAGAAGAGTTCGAGGCAGAAGAAGATATCAGATGATTGACGACATTAAGATATATTATGGATCATGCGGAGACTAAGAGGAAGGCAGAAAATAGGAAAGATTGGAGAATACTGGGTTTGCAGTGAAAGACCTGCCCTTGAGCAGAAAACTATGAATGAATGAATAAATAAAGGATATTCAGGCTTCTTAGTAAGAAGTTTTTACATGGAGGCGTAATTCCTGATAGAAGAAGAAGAAGAAGAAGAAGAGGAAGAAGAAGAAGAAGAAGAAAATTATGAAGAAGAAGAAGAAGAAGAAGAGTAAGAAGGTCTGTTTATTGTCCTGGCGTACAAAATATATATTTTAATTAGACTTTTTCCACGCTGCAATGTTTCTTTATACGTCATACAGTGAGAACAACTTGAAAAAGATCTTGACGTCTATTTTTCATGCGATGTGGCTTCTCCTTGCACCCTGCATATTATAATTCAGCCTCAAAGCACATTATCTTATTTCTCAACTTTAATGGGAATTAAGATCTCGGGTTAGTAAGCGAGAATTCTTTTGATAATTCCCTTTGTATTATATCTTTAGCCTCACTAACGTTTTCCCTTTTTCATACTTAAACTCGTTTTCCTTTTCTTTTTCGCTCCCCCCCCACCCTTATACCCTTTTCTTTAATAATATAAAACACTAAGGTGGGATACGCTTTTGGGGCCTTATCTTAAAATATATAATAGTGATTACATACCACTTCCCCCCGCCCAATTCCACCTCCTCCCCTCCCTATATATATCCCCCATCCTTTCTCACCCCCCTCCCAATCTCCTTTTCTTTACACAGGCCAAGAACTTGTAATATGAAATAGCGTTGTTAGAATCCTGCCACGACGAAGTCTCTTGAGAAAATGTTTCCGAAGGCTTTATTACAGCAATGTATTTTGTTTTAATTGCATATTAACCTTTGAAGGAAAAGTATCTGCTTATTGTCTTACCTATATATGGTTTCGCGTAATAATAACACAGCAAAGAATAGATAGGAAAATTTACTGATGTGATTTCATTCAGAAATGGTTTCATAATTAGTGAGGGGGGCGCAGAAGGCTGCAGGGGCCGTAGTTCCAGGCGATGCGATGGAGGAGTTGAAAGTTTCCTTACACGCGGTGAAGAAAGGTGGGACAAAATGAAATACGGGGCTTGCGTATTCTTCTCCAACGAGCTTCCAACTAAAAACGAAATGAATTCTCTACACAAAAGAGGAAACTTTGTTTCACTCCCACGAGTTCAAGGCTATTACCAATTCATAGTAACATCTCATATTCCCACTGGAGGCTAAATCATTTGTAGATGGAGCTATTAAATCTTCTTCGTAATAATGAGAGAGGTGATAAATTAAAAGTACTCGCAACGAGTAAAGTTGTTTGGTTTGTAGAATTAATTTCATATAAAATTAATTTGATCATTCAATTATTCATACACTATTCAAAAGGCAACAGTGACTACATTTATCCATCCAACTATTCCACTATCTCTTATTTACCAACCCACCTCTACGCCCTCTTACTTATCTGTCCGATTCCACAGTCTTTCTCGGTATCATAACTTAAATACTCGGTCACAATATGACAACACGCTAGAAATACCACTGCACACATCATCTCTTTATTCTTTGTCTTTCACTGTTGCTACTTCTCGTCACTGGAATTCTCTGCCGCCTGAAGTCAAGGGCTGCCGAACTTTAATTTCCTTTAAATGTAAATTAGAAAAGTATCTTATGATGAGTTGCCAGACCTAACGTGTTGCAAATGTGTTCCACTGTATTTATTTTTTTTTCTTATTTTTATTATCTAGATCGTGTTTATTTATCACTTAACGCCAATATGTATCCCACTGTGTTGTTGTTTTTTATTATTAATCTATTTTTTGTGTACATTTTATTCAATTGTCGGTTTCTGATTTAATTATGTAAGTCCCACTTAATTGTAATCTAATATTAATATGTATACTAATGTGTTTATTTTTATTTTTACTGTGTACATTTTTCTTTTTTTATTGAATTATCGGCTTCTGTTTTTATGTGATTCGCATTTGATTCTAACAAATTAATATGTATTTCACTATGTTTATTTTTATTTTATGAGGTAAATTTTATGTAACTACCTCTTTTGATCCCATTATGTAATCAGTATGTAATTACTTAATTCTGATCAAGTTTTATGATCAACTGTGTAAGCAAGTTTTAATCCTGGTTGAGTGTAAGAGAAGGCCTTAAGGCCTTAACTCTGCCAGGTTAAATAAAGCATTATTATTATTATTATTATTATTATTATTATTATTATTATTTGTATTCATTGTTATACATATAATTCCATTACAAATATATTTAAATATATTTCTATTCCCATCAATCTGTTTGTAAATTCATCCGCCCATCTACTTTTCCATCAATTCGTCCATCCCCTTGCCCATCAATCCCAGCATCTATCAATCTCCCAATCTATCAATCAATTCATTCCATATTTATCAATGAATCAACAAGTCAGCCAGTTAACCAATCAATCAAGTACTCAATCAATTCATTAATTTAGCCATCTATAAATAAACAAGTGAATTCATCAATCATCATCATTAGGGACCGGATTTTTGTGTAATATCAAGTGTGAAATATGCACATATTTATGTAAGAAAAATAAGCTGAATATGTACTAAAATATGTAAAATTATGAAAATATTTAATATCAATATCTGGCAGATATTGAATAGGTAAGACTCTCCAGTTGTGATTTCATAGAGCACCCGACTTTTTTCCGCACACTTGACACATTACTATTTTTCCATCTGTAGTGAAAGCTTTGTCCATCGCAATCCATGATTTTATTTTTGTCGTTAGGGTTGAAGATACAGGGGCCATTTTAGTTAAAAAGCAGTAGATAAAGTCACTTGCACTTTATACTGTAGGCTAATTACTAAAACTAGAGAACTGAGTGAAGTGAATGACACAACAGTATTGCAAGCACTGTTTCGCTTTACTGAATTAGGAGAAAATAAGAGATGGGGCACAAGCATTTTAGCTGCTCCCTGTAGGAAACAAAGTACCTAATAAAATCTCAAACTATAGGCATTTACAAACTGTTCTTTGAAAAGTGACATTCCTGTCTCATTCAGAAGGGTAGGATTATTCCAGCCGAAAACCATACTTTCTAATTACCATGAAAGTCCTATTTCCGTATAGGTCTACTAAATTTAAAGTAAAGAGATCAAGCAATAACCTGAAAAGCTATTTATTTTAATCTTTCAACATCTTTACAGTTTGTTCCTTTACACTTCTTTTCGAAAGTCTGCTACTTTATTGCGGCTCATGTCAGGCTTGATACGGGTTTTCCCTGGAAGGATTAGGAAAAGGGTGGGTAAGGTTACAAATTGCATGGGAATGGCTTGTTAAGATGTGCGCAGAACAATTATAGTTCGAGACAAATCATGTTGTCCTCGTCCCATTCCACTGCATGAAGGCAACGCTACTTTCCGAGTGATTTTTACAATACAAGGTAATTGTATGAGAAAGGTTGCCTTTTGTTCACTCATATTTACAGTGGGCAGTATGGGGTGAGTGCCTCTATTACTTCCTGGAACTAAGGACGTTATGTTTCGTCCCGAAATATATGCTTTCTTGGGTAGGTAAAAAAGGCTTTTTAAATCTGTGTATTTCAAATTGTAAACTTCCCCAGCAGAAGTTTTTTTTTTTTTTTTTTCCTTTTAAAGAAGTAAAAATGAATAAAACCTCTAAATCTGTAGATTTATGTAATACCAGGCCATAATATGTAATGTGGGGTAAATATGTAAAAATATGTAGTATCAAATTTTAATATATTAATGGTAATTACAAGATTCGCAAAGATTTGTTATTTATATAAGGTTAGGTTGAAAGGAACATAATATGTAATTACATAAAAATCCGGTCCCTAATCATCATCATGCCCTTCACGTGTTAGACCCTAGTGGATCCGTTCCACTTGCTACATAAGCAAGAATTTGTGTAGACCATCTAGTGTGATCCATCCTTTCGACATGTTTCCTCCACTGGTCTATATTGTTGAACAAAATGAAGTATAGAATATATTTTTACAGTGTTCGAGCAATGAGCATCCCACTGTCCGTCTCATAAACCTCATTTCAGCTGCAGTTAGCCTTTTCTCATCAGCTTTTCTGATTGTCCATGCTTCATACCGTAAATCAGAACTGGTCGAGCTAGTGTTTTATAGACTTCTAGCCTAGTAAGTTTTTTAACTTTGGGGAGTTTGAAGACGGTGTTGATTATTCCAGCCAATTCATCAATTTATCTATTAATTATAATTAGTCAATCAAATACTCACTCAAATAGTTCACCCACTTAGACTTATCATCAATCAATCAATCAATCAATCAATCAAGTCACTCAGCCACTCAATCAATTCATCCATTTATCCATCAATAAATTAATAAGTGAATTCATCAATTTATCCATCAATTAATCAGTTAATCAGTCCATAAACTTATCAATCAATCAATAACTACTCTAACAATCCAACCATCAATCAATCAGGTACTGAAACAAGTAATCATTTTAATAATCAATAAGTGAAGAAATAAAGAAATTTATCAATCTCTTAAAACATTTATCCATCAATCAATGAGCTACTATATGTAAACCATTTTTACTTGCTTTTTAACGACACTGTATCACCTACCAGGTTATTTAGCGTCGATGAGATTGGTGATAGCGATATATTTGGCGAGATCAGGCCGAGCATTCGTAATAGATTACCTGACATTTGCCTTACTTAAACTTATACTTAATTCTGAAATAAACTTATTGGGCCAGCACAACATGCAGTATTTTCAATAATGTATCACAGGCATGTCAATTGATGCCCATAGGAGCAAGCACGCGCCTTAGAGCTCAGGAGAGCCTGAGCGCTTTACAGCGGAAAGGAAAGAGACAGACGAAATAGGTGGTATATGCCGCTTGGTCGAGCTATATTCAGGGATGGCCAGCACTGATTCAATAGATATAGAGAAGGGAACTTAGTAAAACTGTATCCATGTTAATTTTTAGATTTTCCTGAGAAGTATAAATGCATTATAAGAATGTAAGTTTTAATTTTAATGCTCATTTTTCACAAGTTTGATTTTGATATTCAAAAGAAATATTTTCTCAACTTTTCGTATAGAAGAGTAAAATTTTTAGATATAGGCCTATTTATTTAGTAACCTTACAGAATGTTTTCGTAAATCTAATAAGCTTACCGTATATACGTATTACTGAAGATAGTGTATTGAACATTTTGAAAATATTCGCATGGAAATTGTTTGTAAGGAAATGAATTAACAAAGCAACTGCTGTTACATCATAAGCAAAAGATACATGCCCATGTGTTGTAAAGATGTCAGCTCTATAGTTTCAGCAGATTTCGAGAAAATAATTTAATATTCTGATGATAGGAAGTTGCTCACAAATATCACCTTAAAAGCATAATGCGATAAGAGTTTTGTTATGTAATATTAGTTACACTTAAAGCAGATACAGTACCTAGGCAACTTTACTTTGTACTGTAATATTGTTTTGATTAGTTTATTGATTACTTTTGTAAGGCTAAAGATACCATCAATATAAATTCCAACTTATCATGTCATACTCAATCTCTTTCTTTGGAATATCACTTTCTTTATGAATGATGTGTTACATTCACTTAATACAGTATAATTATACTACTATGGAATTTAGGTGAATATTCCTTCTTAACTCCCTATTATGTTATTAACATTTAAAACACAAGTGCAATATTAAGAAATCAGTGTTAGTAGTTTTGTTTTACAGACAATATAGATAATATTAAACAGAAAGAAGCCAAATAAAAATAACGACATAAAATTTCACGTTCCGTTTGAAGTTTGTGCACCACTGTTTTCTTAATCCAACAGGCTCCTTATTCATATACACAACCCTTCCTCTTTCCATACTTAGCGCTTGCTGTCCGCGCACGACGTCAAGGTCAGAAAAATGCGCTTGCTTTGACATCACTGACGTATCATATAGCCTCCAATGTTCTAAAATGTAGAAATATGTCTATAATGTCTCTCTTCATTCAAAACTTCGCTCGTAACATTTCGGACACAGGTATATCAGGTTAAATCAATGTAGGTAACCAAAGCTACATTATCCTGAAGTATTTTACATTACTCCTAACACACATATATATATATATATATATATATATATATATATATATATGTGTGTGTGTGTGTGTGTGTGTGATATATCAGGTTCCAGGTGCAATAACTCAGGAACTCCATGTTTGGATCAATAGTACCTATAACAATATGACAGTATCTTTGTTTCAGTAGCAGCCAGTCATTTGTCCCGAAATCATAACCTATTTTGGAATACACGCGACACAAAGGCCTCAATCCATCAAGTTTCGTGATGTTTTGAATTTTGTAAATGTATTGTAGAGGATTGTTTCTATGGTAATGACGGTGTTCCTTAAAACACAAGTTTTATTCAACTAAAACATTCCTAACACAACACCCTGGAAGCTACGAGGGGGCTGAATGTAAGAGGAGAAAGAGACAGCGAGAGGAGGAGGAGGAGGGGGAGGTTATTGTCATGAGTTGATGACGATGTAGTCCAAGTTTTACTTATACAAAGTTCAAACATTTGACTAGTGCGGATTCCATTAACGTGTCAAACTATAAGTTTACTGAAAAGGTCTTAAGTAATCCCACGTCATAAAAGGTTGTTCGTATTGTTTAATTTAGGTTCTAGTCTCCGGTATAAGATGTATAAATATGAGTACACGTTCCTTGTGGAAATTGTTTTACACCGTTTTACCTACAGTTCGTACCACGAACATGTCTTGATTTTTTATTCAAACATATATCATTCATTTCCTCGCATTATAACTATTAAAATAAACAAAGCATAGTTGTTATTTTTGGAACAGATTTTATAAATTTTTCTCTGAACAGGAAGAGGAACGGTTTTTCAAAAGTAAAAGGTATTAGGAATATGTTTAAAATCTCTGAACGGTATTTGCTGTTACCATAATTACGGACATTGTTATTATAAATACTTACGACTCTGAAGATATCCGGAGGTTCATTGCCGCCTTCACATAAGCTCGCCATCAATCCCTATCCTAAGCAAGATTAATCCAGTCTTTACAGTCATATCCCACCTCCCTCAAATCCATTTTTATATTATCCTCTCATCTACATCTCGGCCTCTAGAAAGGTATTTTTCCCTCTGGCCTTCCAACTATAGTCGCGACGCAGTTATTTCCGGCGTGACTCCTCCTCTTAGCTTACGTCTTAGGAAGTGAAGGCTCTATAAAGTCTAGGTAGGTAGAATCGTTCGCCATTTTTGTTCTTCCGTTGCCGAGCTACCATACGAGGAATCTATTTGCCACACAGTTAAACATTATCATGTCGTAGCTCCTATGATAATAAATCAAACGCACTGTAATTCAGCAAATAATTGAGCGGCAAATAACGTCTTCGTGTGCTTTCTGCGAACGCCAACGAAAGAGCCAAAATGGCGGGCGATTATACTAAGTATTTATCGAGCCTTAAGAAATGAATAACTTCATCAGCGAATCACAAGACGCACACGTTTAAATGTAGCCGACCTGCAACGCGATTGGCTGCCGGAAATTAGAGCGACGGGACTATAACACTGTATATGCATTTCTGGATTCGCCCATACGTGCTACATGCCCTGACCACCTCAAACGTCTGGGTTTAATGTTCCTAATTATGTCAGGTGAAGAATACAATGCGTGCAGTTCTGCGTTGTGTAACTTTCTCCTTTGTACTGTAACTTCATCCCTCTTAGCCCCAAATATTTTCCTAAGCACCTTATTCTCGAACACTCTTAATCTCTGTTCCTCTCTCAAAGTGAGGGTCCAAGAGTCACAACCATAAAGAACAACCGGTAATATAGCTGTTTTATAAATTCTAACTTTCAGCTTTTTTTCACAGCAGACTGGATGACAAAAG
>NC_091118.1:179552880-179595380 GCF_040183065.1 Periplaneta americana | reverse complement strand
AATGATGGATGTCACTTTCTTGTCGAAAATCAACCAAGACTATCAATGCATAGCTTAAGACATATAGAATGTACATAGAGAGTTATAATTATGGCATAAAATTGATAGTCATTGTCCAGTAATGATCGGAAAATCACAGTTAAGCTTTGAGCGCTAAGCATTTCAAACTTTCAATTGCTTCTCCTGCAAACTGTATTCCAAATGACATCCATCATTCTTGCAATGGACTCTTCAGTTTATGTTCCACAAATAAAACTCAATTCTTGGAGTTGAGTTGGTTATTATTTAACGACGCTGTATCAACTACTAGGTTATTTAGCGTCGATGAGATTGGTGATAGCGAGACGATATTTGGCGAGATGAGGCCGAGGATTCGCCATAGATTACCTGGCATTCACATTACGGTTGGGGAAAGAAAAAACCCAACCAGGTAATCAGCCCAAGCGGGGATCGAACCCGCGCCCGAACGCAACTTCAGACCGGCAAGCAAGCATTCTTGGATATTATTATCAAATGAAGAGTCCACTGCAAGAATTATATATGTCATTTGGAATACATTTTGCAGGAGAAGCAATTGAAAGTTTGAAATGCTTAGCGCTCAAAGCTTAACTGTGATTTTCCGATCATTACTGGACAATGACTATCTGTGTTAATGCCATGTAACTCTCTATGCACATTCTATATGTCTTAAGCTATGCATTGACAGTCTTGGTTCATTTTCGACAAGAAAGTGACATCCATCATTCTAGCAGTGGACTCTTCAAATACTTTATTACTAATTAGTATTATTTTATCTACAGTAATCTCACTAGAGGTTTTGATTTATCTAGAGAAAATCAAAACTCGTTCAAAGTTCTCGACTTCATACAGTTTTAATATTCCTGTAATTTTGTAGTGGAGCTTTGCTCTCATGTAACTAAACATTTATGGTTTTCTAGCGTGTTGACTTTGTCTAATAATATTTAAAACATTGTTTTCTTTTTCGTGAATTTCTCTCCACAGTTGTCCCAGCCCAGTTGTTTCTAATTAATTTATATTATTCTTCTCCACATTTCGTGCAATTAATATACAATAATATAATATATTATTGTTGTTGCTTAGTGAACTGTCCGAAGACAGATCTGGACTCCACGAATGACATCAACAAGGTTTCACTCATGAGGCAACTACGCATGCTGATAACGGGGTTGAGTGGCCAGTGCCTTTCCCCTTCCATTGCATACATCGCTGACTAGTTACATTTTACACTAACCATACTTCAGAGGTATAGGTTACAAACAATTGAAAGGTTTAAAAAAAACGATCATAGTCCAAAAACATAAATTTTCAGGAGAAACAAAAAACTATCTGGCATGGGTGTTGCTGACACTTAAAGTATGAAATTCATCATGACATTTCTTAAGGTATTGTAGAAACTTAGGAAAACTGAAGTACATTTATAACCTAAATTGCCTCATAGAAATACACGTGCAAATGTAGGTAACTGTGGACAATGGTTGTTTTAAGAAAAAATACTCTGTTGTGTCTGAAGTGTGCCTCTTCTTTAAATTTCTTTTCCTTTATTATATCCTGTTTCTTCATCTTTCGTTGCTTATGTTTCTTGTATTGGATTACTTCTGTACCTGAAGATAACTCCATAAATAATACAACAATTCACATGCCAAAAATATTTTTCTCTGAGGTGGCGTATGTAAGAAGCAGTATTGCCAATTTACTACAGTTTAAAATTGTATAGTTAAATGTTTCAAGATGATATGAATGGGATATTTGTAAATGCTATCATCGTCCTGGCTGGACAAAGACCGTTTTCACAAAAAAAAGTCTTTGGACTACGGTTGTCCATTCCTATAACATAGACCTATGGCGTTTTTACACCTAACAACTATTTCAGTAGATGGCTGCTACAGTACGCTCACCACATGGTTAAATCTCAAATTTGCATTAAAAAAAGTAAAAAAGAAAACAGAGTGGTCAAAGTCTGGAGCTGGTAGCTGATGTATTAAAGATTATAAAGAATAAAACAGATATTGGTGACTTTAGTATTCCTGTCGCTAAATCACAAGAGAGGACAGCGACTGCCACAGGCTTATTAGAGACAACTGTGCGTGTGATGAAACAAGAACTATCCGCCATTGAGAAAGGAGAAGCCAGTTCCTTCACAACACCAGATAAAAATCGCGAACGTCGTAGGACTGTTAACGAACTTATACGATTTTGGCCAGTGCGTTATAAGGAGGACGGTGCACCAATTTTACGCATTGGAAAAGTGTGCACCAACCGTAGAAAAACTAAATACTTAGGTATTCAAGGTTAATCATTTTTCACAGATTAGTGTAACCGCTGCTTTCCCTCTTCCTCTCCACCGCAAACTATGACGTCGTCCACCGGCAGAAATAAAATCCGAGTTCTGTACGACCTCTGATATAGTAATCTTCAATATAGTTAAGGATTACAGACAATAAATCTACGTGTTCTATCAGCAGATCAAAAGCTTCTAAAAATCGTCGTAGGGAACGAAAGTCAACGCCAATAAGGAGTGGAACTGTGTTCTTAGTTGTTCATTTTATTTCCTAAGATATTCTTCAGGTAGTCCTTCTAACTTGACAGTTGAAGCATTTCTTCAACTACTGTTAGTACTAACAGGCTGTTAAAACCCATGTTAGTTTAACTGCCCAATTTCATGCAGTTAAATCATTTAACTCTCTGTTAGCATAGAAGTATTCAATATGGCTGGTGCGTTAGATGCTGAACTTTTATATCTTGATTATTTAGAAACTGATATCCATGAATACATAAACAGAGCGGATGATTTCTGTGATTTGACAGATCAGAAGTTCATACAAAGGTAGGCCTATAGGCTATTTTCTGTCAAGCCTCACTTTTCGCTTTCAATGTAGATCCGTTTGTTTGTTTATTCTTAATAATTTGTTTATACTGCAAAGTTATTTCCGGAAGTAGACTTCTCTCAAACGAAGAGAAATTAGTCCCACGTTTTCTTTTTGTTTTCCATTTCACAACAGCAACAGGCCTAGCAATACGCCGCTCCACGCTACTGTGATACAGACGATGCAAAGAAGCATAAATCAAACCTGAGAGAATAGAAAGACTTCTAGCCTCTCTGAATCAAACAACGGAAACAAGCGAGAATCACAATTGTTCAGAAAACAGAATTGAGCCTACACTTGGTTATAAGTTATGGTTGAACTCTAGAATCTCTGGTCGTAACAGAGAGTTAACAAACAGAATGTTAAAATGTGAAATGTAAAGTTGAAGAAACGCAATATTTTTAACAGCAATTCATACTTTTAACTTACAGTTAATTCACGCTATGTTAGGTGCATTTTAACAAAGATCGAAGAAACCGGGCTTAAGGGGTTAGGTACAGCTTACAGCAGGAAAATTTTGGAAATATTCAATATTTTTTTCCTCCATTATTGTATCTTGTACAATAACGAAAATTAGTATATCTAAAACACCGTCCTTCTGCTATATGAAAAAAAAAATGTATATATATATATATTTACGATTTTAAAAAAATTATTTATTTATTTTTATTTATTTATTTTTATTTTTTTTATTTTTTTTTATTATTATTTTTTTTTTTTTTTTTCAAAATTTAGTTCACTGTGCAGTGATGATGAGTTTCCCACATAACTAAAAAATTATTCAACATTCTGTGATGGCATTTTTGTGTGTATTTATGCATGTCATATCTACAATATGATGCAAGATCACTTCTCTACCTTTGATAGATTGTCTGATAAAAAATGAATTCATATAAAAATGGTCAAATATCAGTATTTTCTATTACACAAAATAAAAAAAATATTATTTATTAAGGAATATAGTTGAAAGAGCATGATATTGTAAACATGAGTTTCAGCAATAAAAGAAACGAGAGAGAACATAAAAAAAGTTAACAAGTTTTTGAGTTATGAGGGAAACGCTTCATCACTGCACAGTGAACTGCCAACATATTATTTATTTATTTTATTTATTTATTTCAGCTGGTAGAGATAAGACCATCAGGCCTTCTCTCCCCCTCTACCAGGGGATTACAACTACAATATTAAGAATGCAATTACAATTATAATTACAATTAATATTAAATTTACAAATACAATAAAAATCAAAGTACTAAAATATTAACTGACTAATAAAAGCTAGACAGTTTATTGCAAAAGTTAAGGAGAGAGAATTTTAAATTTTGAAGAAAAAGAAAAAAAAAAAATATATATATATATATAAATAAATAATTTTTCTAAATCGTAATTTTTTTATATAGCAGAAGGACAGTGTTTTATACATACCAATTTTCATTATTGTACAAGATACAGAAATGAAGGAAAAACATGTTGAATATTTCCAAAAATTGTACTGCTGTAAGCTGTATCTAACCCCTTAAGTGTCCAAAATGTAATGTGTGACGACAATTCCGTATGTCGAAAAATGTATGACGAAAACGCCGGATCCCATTGTGACAATATTAATTTTACGTAAAACTAACAATACCTTAGAAATTTCTATGTAGGAGGAAACAATTTGCAAGCAGTAGCGACAAAACAAAGTCGTTAACAATAATTTAAAATGACAATATTTCAATAACAGATGGTTCTGACTGCCTGGAACTGAACGAATTCTTAGTCTCCATTGGTGCATTGGTACTTCAGTGAAATACGGGTGGAATAATTATTCAGTTCACTACTAGTTAACTGAATTGAGAACAGTTATAGTTTCTGACCACTCTCGGCGAATGCAAGACACCATACTGAACATTCTAATGTTGTCTTCGAGGTACGGCCACACTGCCTGCACCCACTGAACGAATCTTGGCAGCTCCAATCTCCGTGCTGCAAGCGGGCTGATCGCTGGAAGCTACAGCGATTCGATTCATAACCGAATGACTAAGCCATTAACATTATTTCACGGTGAGGTGCAGCATGTGGCAATAATATGAAGCAGCAATTGTAACAAGAGTGTAATTGCTCAATTAATATACTGACTGGCTGGCCAGCATTGTGGGGGATTACTACAGATGCAAACGTATGTTCAATCATCGACTGAATAATTGCAACTGCTAAACTGGTTTCAGAGAGCGAGAGGGAGTGAGGTGCTAAAGTAGAATGTCACTCCCATCGCAAGGAAAGACCGACTCAAGTGCATATTCGCTGTAAATGCAGATGCAACACGTTCCAGATGAGCATACAGTAAGCTACACTACATTATAATATAAGATATAACATCACATAACATACTATAATATGATATGATATAATATAATCTATATATATATAATTTGAACTGGTAATGGAAATTACGGGAAAACGGCTGAACGGATTTTAATAAATGGTCCCTCATTTTGAAGCTTGGAACTCAAAGTTTTTCGGAAAACTAGTAGTTTTCAGTGAAATGTCAATTTTCCTACATAATTTTCCTATTTTCCAAAATCTATCTGTTGTCAGTTTTGAGAACTAATATTATTGAATCACGGCCGACTTGATTGAATTTCAGAACAAAACACACACTACATAAAACAATAGGCTATTACACTAAGGCCATGACCTGCAGGATTGCCGACATATTTAGAGCTCAATTCAATTTGTTATTAAAAACTGATTTTGCAGTGTATAATTTTCTGAGTACAGCTGTGTATTGGACATTCAAATCTACGAAACTTGAGGTGATTTGATGCTATTATTACCATTACAAATTAAATATTATTATAGTTAATATCATGATGCATCTATTTTTCATTAATTGTACATAAGATTGATGCTATATTGATGACATGAAAGTGAAACTTTTTGAGGTTATGTAAGTAAATGTAGAGAATATCTTAATTTAGATCTTCATTTCTATAATTTACTGAGTGGCTGCTATATATAACTACAAAACTTAAGCAAGATAATAATATTGTTATTAAAAATCAAATATTTGTATACTTATTAAACCAGTGGGGTTGGGTCTTTTTCATATACTTAATGGCGGTGTAGTGTAGATATTGATATGTGTCATTGTCTTCAGTATTGGCTCGAGAGAGCGCAAAAATTACAGTTCCTAAGGAAAGATAAAAAGGTATTTCTTACTGATAAAATAAGAGGCCTAGAAAATGTTGTAGTCTCCAGATAATTTCAGCAAGATCTCTTAGTAGGATAAAATGATTTTACGCTCTACATTTCATGTTCTACATGAAGCAGCTATACGAAAATGCTATTGTTCGAAAGCTTAGCAAACCTGATATTTTTTTAACTTTTGCCTACAATCCACAATGACCTGAAATAGCTACTGCTATCGTCCTGACATTGATACTTGCGTTTTCGCGTTGAAACTCAAAAACTGAAGTTGGATAGGTTCAAGAAAAAGTATTTGGCCTAAAAAATATTTTCACTATATTATTATGGAAGTAAATAACTATCAAAAAGACAAGTATTCTTCATTGAAAATAAATCTGAAAAATTTTTATTTCAACGTCTAACGAACTTATTTTGCAGCAGCATTTGCTGCACAAGCCACTAGTATAATATAATATAATATAATATAATATAATATAATATAATATAATATAATATAATATAATATAATATAATATAATATAATATAATATAATATAATATAATGTAATATAATATAATATAATGTAATATAATGTAATATAATATAATATAACATAATGATATGATATAATATAATATAATATAATATAATATAATGAAACAGACTGAATTTGAGAGAAGAACAGAGGTTAAGGATGTTCGAGAATAAGGTGCGTAGGAAAATATTTGGGGCTAAGAGAGATGTAGTTACAGGAGAATGTAGAAGGATGCACAGCGCAGAAGTGCACGCATTGTATTCTTCACATAATTTAATTACGAACATTAAATCCAGATGTTTGAAATGGGCAGGGCATGTAGCACGTATGGGTGAATCCAGAAATGTACGTATATATAGTGTTAGCTGGAAGACCTGAGGGAAAAATATCTTTGGAGAGAAAGAGACATAGGTGGGAGGATAATATTAAAATGAATTTAATGGAGGTGGGATACGATGGCAGGGACTGGATTAATCTTGCTCAGGATAAGGACCTATGGCGGGCTTAGCCTATGTAAGGTCAGCAATGAATCTCTGGGTGTCTTAAAAGTCATTTGTAAGTGTGATGAAATTAAATAAAATGAAATAAAATAAAATAAAATAATAATATTATGTGTTATATTGCATTACATTACATTGTTTTGTACTGTATGATATTGCATTACGTTTATATTATATTATATTATATTATATTATATTATATTATATTATATTATATTATATTATATTATATCTGCAGTGCTCGGGAAAAGTGACATAAGTCAGTTTTCACAAACCTTTTTTGATAATTTATTGACAACTTACACTGGTTTATGTCGATTTGATTTTTTTCTGTATGACTTATTGTAATGGGAGAAATACTTATGTATTTTTTTCCAAGCGAGCAGATGTTCCGTAAGTTGTCAATAAATTATCAAAAAAGGTTTGTGGAAACTGACTTATGTCACTTTTCCCAAGCACTGCGGATATTATATTGTATTGTATTGTATTATATTGTATTGTATTATATTATATATATTATATTATATTACATTATATTATATTATATTATATTGTATTGTATTGTATTGTATTGTATTGTATTGTATTGTATTGTATTGTATTATATTATATTATATTATATTATATTATATTATATTATATTATATTATATTATATTATGTTATATATATTATATTATATTATATTGTATTGTATTGTATTATATTATATTATATTATGTTATATATATTATATTATATTATATTATATTATATTGTATTGTATTATATTATATTATGTTATATATATTATATTATATTGTATTGTATTGTATTGTATTGTATTGTATTGTATTGTATTGTATTGTATTGTATTGTATTGTATTGTATTGTATTGTATTATATTATATTATATTATATTATATTATATTATATTATATTATATTATATTATATTATATTGTATTGTATTGTATTATATTATATTATATTACGTTATATATATTATATTATATTATATCATATTATATTATATTATATTGTATTGTATTGTATTATATTATATTACGTTATATATTATATTATATTATATTATATTATATTATATTATATTATATTATATTAGGGGAGAGTCGGGTAGTATCGGACAGTGCGTTTTTTTCATCTACCACCATATGGTAGTACCTGAATGACATGGTTACGTTTCTCTATGCGACATCACAGAAACGTAACCATGTCAATCAGGTACTATCATCGTGTGGTAGATGAAAGAGACTCACTGTCAAATATTACCCGATGTCCGATACTACCCGACTCTCCCCTATATTATATATTATATTATATTATATTATATTATATTATATTATATTATATTATATTATATTATATTATATTATAAAATGCTAGAGCTTGTGAAATGGAAGACAAAATGAGAAATGAAACTTTGCTAGAAAGTGAGAGTGAACAAATAATTATATGCTGAAACTGATGAGGAAGAGAAAAATAAATTGGCTGAATCACTGGCTAAGAAGGATGCACTGGAAGGTATGGCTAACGGGAGAAAAGTTCGAGAAAGAAGGAGATATCAGATGATAGACAACATCTAAATTGGGAATGCCAAATGAATGAAACATCCCAAGAGAGTATGCTATACCAGGCATTCTCTTAACCCGTTCAGTAACTTCATTATGCCAAAATTAAAACAGACTTTAGTGCAGACCCTCGTATTACCACTGTTTGACTATTGCGACGTAATACTTACACATTTGAAAACTGAACTTTCGAACAAGCTGCAGCGTGTGCACAATATGTGTATCAGATTCATCAGCAATGCTTGCAAATTTGACCATATTACATTCCCGTTCAAATATTTATCCCGGCTGCGACTCAATAACCGTAGAACACTTCATTTGTTGTCTCTTCTGTTTCGAGTTCTCCACACTTCTACTCCAAATTATCTGCGTTCCCGATTTAATTACTTATCCTACAATCACAATCCAACACACCAGTCACAGGAGAGCCAAATCCTACCAATTCCTTCTAATAGAACATCCCACTATTCATCCTCTTTTGCTGTCTCAGTCTCCGTGAATGGAATAATAATCATGATCGAGTTTAAGAATTTAATTACACTTAGGTATGATTATTATTGTTTATTATTATCATTATTATTATTGTTATTATTACATAATTATTTTATTTGTGTGTTGGGAAGATAAAAAAAATATTATATTATATTAATTATTTATTATGTGTTATATTGTATTGCATTTTAGATGGGAAGATAATATTAAAATGGATTTGAGGGAGGTGGGATATGATGGTAGAGACTGGATTAATCTTGCTCAGGATAGGGACCAATGGCGGCCTTATGTGAGGGCGGAATTGAACCTCCGGGTTCCTTAAAAGCCAGTAAGTATGTAAGTATTGTATTGCATTATATTAAGTATGTTTTGTTTACAGCAATGTAATAATTTTGTATCATACTGGTTAAGTGAAAGAGAAGGCAGAAGTGAATAAGGAAAAAAAGAATATCTACAATCCTACCATTCCCTATTACCTCCAAAAGTACCAGCTTGAAGTAATCGGACTTTTGGATGGAGCAAGAGGTACCGCTACTCTCTTCATGAAAGATGTGTTTAAGAGGCTTGGAATACCTACATCTATTATTCCGATTGTAACTTTAGCTGCATTGAAAGGATCAATTGCTCTCCTGAAGCATCACCTATATTCGAAATGTAACCAAGTTCATTAGCATTCTTTACTTTTTTTGTAACACTTGCCTCTCTAAAACTAGGTATATTTCCACCAAGCACAAAATGTATTTGCAGCTATGTACTTGTAGGAGTTTCATTGTCAAAACAAAATTCATGGTTCACTGAACTTGTAAACATTTATATGGTTAAGTACTCTTTGTCCCTTGTGGCAGATCACGAATAGTGAGAAGATTTCTAAATTTCAAAATTATTATTATTATTATTATTATTATTATTATTATTATTATTATTATTATTATTATTATTATGTTCTTTTAGGTTTCTAGCAACTTCCTCTGTTTTCAATTATGAACTAACCTGTAATCATTTTCACTATTCTAGTCTTTATGCCAGACGTCTTGATCTTGATTACTTATTCTTTTCTAAGGCTATAAAGAGTGACATTCTTTGTGAATCCATCATAAGTAAAATTTCAAAAACTTTTTTATATCAGTAAGTCTAAATCTCTTTCATCGGTTGCCAGATGCATAAAACTTGCCAATTTGTATGGTATGAAATTGGATCTTTTAATGTATAGTTTGGATAATTTATATTGTTGTTGTTTTATTATTGGATTGTAATTCAACTTTAACACATTTTTGTTATTATGTTTCAATTGAGTTATTCTTCATTTTCAGAACTATACATGAACGTCTATTCACGTACATTTACTGCAGTTCTTGTGATTATTTGTAATTATTGTCATTATTTTTAATTATTGTTATTATTTTTAATTTTTGTCATTTGTGCTGAATTGTTATTGGCCTCTGGCTGTTGTACAGCACACAAAAATATTATAAATAAATAAATAAATTAATTAATTAATTCATAAATATATAATTATTAATATCATTACTACTACTACTATTATTATTATTATTATTATTATTATTATTATTATTATTATTATTATTATTCTTAAGATAGTATCATGTGCGGAGAGTAACAGGAAGACAGAAAAGAAGGTTGGAGAATGCTGAGTTTGCAGTGAAGGATATATTCTTTGGCAGAAAACTATGAATGAATTAACATTAAATTGTTGTAAATTATTTTGATGGCCACATTATATGAGACAAAATTAATGTAAATGTTGCATTATAATTTAAAATACTCCACTGAATTGTCCACCAGAAACTGTTGACGAACTAGGAAATTGAAAAAATACAGAGGCTACAACAGTGTTCAGGAGAGCTCTGCACATAAGTTCACGTTGCTGGTTGGACCAACGGCCTCAGGCATTACGGATTAAATCAAAACTAACCATGGTTTTGACAGCCACTGTTCTAAATTGGTTACTCCTGTATTGGATTATCGTGATTAACCTCGCAGCCCGCAGGTAAATGCCGGGATATGAACTGTAAATAGGCCACAACTTTCATAATCAACTCCCATTCGACCCCATAAACATTCTGAGCCTGATTAAGTGTCGGTAAATAACCAGGAATGTATCCTGCTTATTCTTTCGCAATGGTGCACTATTCAGGGCCCGTAATAGCCCTCATTCCAGCCTTAAAGCGGAAGCGCACAGCAAATGCGCTGCAATCCTTGATGCAAGCAAAATTAACAAGTAATCAATGTACACGTATATACGTCTATACGTAAATGAATGCATCAAGCTGTAAAACTGAAATAATTGCCCGCAATGATATTTTTAATAACTGTCATATAACTTAAGGCTGGTTCACAATAAACCGGGAACGGAAACGACAACGAGAACGAGAACGGAAATTATGTTAAATTAATACATTTAAATGTGAGCATTCACAATAGTTAATTGTGAATGCTCACATTTCAATTAATTTATTTTAACATTATTTCCATTCTCGTTCTCGTCGTTGTCGTTTCCGTTCCCGGTTTATTGTGAATCGGCCTTTAATTTTGTGCTTATATGTCACTAGATGTGTTGATGACAGTCTTTGTCTAATCGTTTATAATTGTATTTCTTGTTTTCGTTACTAGTTGCCCATTGTCGTTTATTTAGGGTATTTAGATTAATAATATTAAAATAGATCTTAAGCTGTACTTAATAGAATATAACATTAAAATTTCTTAAAGTTTTAGCATTTACGTTTTTGTTTTGTGTTGCTGTAATTGTAAATGTTCTTGTTTTGTGTAATTGAACGTTGTTAATTAGTTTCTTCGCTGTTGTTCTAAAATTTTGTATATACTTACTTACTTACTTACTTACTTACAAATGGCTTTTAAGGAACCCGAAGGTTCATTGCCGCCCTCACATAAGCCCGCCAGCGGTCCCTATCCTGTGCAAGATTAATCCAGTCTCTATCATCATATCCCACCTCCCTCAAATCCATTTTAATATTATCCTCCCATCTTCGTCTCGGCCTCCCTAAAGGTCTTTTTCCCTCCGGTCTCCCAACTAACACTCTATATGCATTTCTGGATTCGCCCATACGTGCTACATGCCCTGCCCATCTCAAACGTCTGGATTTAATGTTCCTAATTATGTCAGGTGAAGAATACAATGCGTGTAGTTCTGTGTTGTGTAACTTTCTCCATTCTCCTGTAACTTCATCCCGCTTAGCCCCAAATATTTTCCTAAGCACCTTATTCTCAAACACCCTGAACCTATGTTCCTCTCTCAGAGTGAGAGTCCAAGTTTCACAACCATACAGAAGAACCGGTAATATAACTGTTTTATAAATTCTAACTTTCAGATTTTTGGACAGCAGACTGGATGATAAGAGCTTCTCAACCGAATAATAACACGCATTTCCCATATTTATTCTGCGTTTAATTTCCTCCCGAGTGTCATTTATATTTGTTACTGTTGCTCCAAGATATTTGAATTTTTTCACCTCTTCGAAGGATAAATCTCCAATTTTTATATTTCCATTTCGTACAATATTCTGGTCACGAGACATAATCATATACTTTGTCTTTTCGGTATTTACTTCCAAACCGATCGCTCTACTTGCTTCAAATAAAATTTCCGTGTTTTCCCTAATCGTTTGTGTATTTTCTCCTAATATATTCACGTCATCCGCATAGACAAGAAGCTGATGTAACCCGTTCAATTCCAAACCCTGCCTGTTATCCTGAACTTTTCTAATGGCATATTCTAGCGCGAAGTTAAAAAGTAAAGGTGATAGTGCATCTCCCTGCTTTAGCCCGCAGTGAATTGGAAAAGCATCAGATAGAAACTGACCTATACGGACTCTGCTGTATGTTTCACTGAGACACATTTTAATTAATCGAACTAGTTTCTTGGGAATACCAAATTCAATAAGAATATCATATAATACTTCCCTCTTAACCGAGTCGTATGCCTTTTTGAAATCTATGAATAACTGATGTACTGTACCCTTATACTCCCATTTTTTCTCCATTATCTGTCGAATACAAAAAATCTGATCAATAGTCGATCTATTACGCCGAAAACCGCACTGATGATCCCCAATAATTTCATCTACGTACGGAGTTAATCTTCTCAAAAGAATATTGGACAAAATTTTGTACGACGTCAACAAAAGTGATATTCCTCGAAAGTTAGCACAGTTGGTTTTGTCCCCCTTTTTAAAAATAGGTACAATTATGGACTCCTTCCATTGTTCTGGTACAATTTCCTTTTCCCAAATAGCAAGTACAAGTTTATAAATTTCGCTATATAATGCGCTTCCGCCCTCTTGTATTAATTCTGCTGGAATTTGATCGATACCTGGAGACTTGTACTTTTTCAGATTTTCTATCGCAATTTCGACTTCTGAAAGCGTGGGTTCGGGTATAAATGGCTCAGCAGTTTGTATTTCAATTTCGTCCCGATCATTTCTATTTGGCCTATGTACATTTAGTAGTTGCGCAAAATAGTTTTTCCATCTGTTTAGGATTGATGGAGAGTCTGCAAGCAAGTCACCATTCTCATCCTTGATCACGTTTACCCTTGGCTGATATCCGTTCTTAAATTCCTTTATACCCTTATATAAATCTCGAATGTTTTTATTCTTGCTATTTGTTTCTACCTCATTCAGTTTTTCCTTCAAGTAACCTCTCTTTTTATTCCTAAGTGTACGACTTGCTTCCCGTCTTTCATTGAAATAATTATCTCTCTTCTCCTCGACTGGATCCTGTAAGAATTTCAATTTTGCCTGTTTCCTTCTTTCTACTACCATGCAACAATCTTCATCAAACCACGGTTTCTTTTTCTTAGTTTCATAATAACCTATGCTCTGCTCAGCTGCAATTTTGATACTATCTCTGATATTTTCCCACACACATAATATTTCTGGTGGTGTGGAAGAGAAGGCCTCATGGCCTTAACACCACTGGAATAAATATTATTATTATTATTATTATTATTATTATTATTATTATTATTATTATTATTATTAATACTATACTACACATTATTGAGATCGAAACTCGAATATGCATCTGTAGTTTGGAACTATATTACTAGTTCTGATTCGGCAAAACTGGAAAATATTCAAAGGAAATTGATTTCATTATGTTCTTACCGATTCCTGCCTCATAACTCTGAGTATAACTATGATAAAAAATGCGAGCGCTTTAAATGTCGAAGCCTGTATGCCAGACGTCATGATCTCGATTACTTATTCTTATGTAGGGTCCTTAAAGATGATATTAACTGTCAATCTTTCTTAAACAGTATCAGCCTTCATATTCCTATGAAGGACATGAGACATCACAAACTCTTCTATATTTGAAATTCTAAACCTTCTTCGCCGATCTCCAGATGTATTAAACATGCTAACTTACATGTAGGCGATTTCGATCCATTCAATGTATAGAAGTATTAGAACATGGCAATGTCTTTGCTAATATTGATTGCATTATCTTTATACACATTTGGTAAAACTTTTGTATGAATCAACTCCTTTCCATAAAATATAATAGTATTAATTCTTGTAAACTAATCATTGTAAACTGTGTTCTTTATTTTGTTGTTATCGCTATTATATAATGTGTACCATAGATGTTCATTTTATTGCATTATTTGTATCACTGTGCTGGACTTCTATTGGCCTATGGCTGTTGTCCAGCACATAAATATCAATAAATAAATAAATAAATAAATAAAATTATTATTATTATTATTATTATTATTACTATTATTATTATTGCTATTACCATTGTTATGGTTATTTTAAAGAAGCTTCCCTTACATCTAAACATGGTAGTTAAGATTCTTATGTAATAATTATTAAATATTTACGAATAGATGAGTCACTGAAGAGTTATTACGCATTTTAAGATATTACAGAATAAACGTATAAAAATGCAAATAGAACACTTCTGCTATGAATCTAACCCACATGCAGTGGGTTAAATCCTGGAAAACTATAAACTTAAACTGTCCTTGAAAAGAAAAGAAGAAAAAATGGAACAAAATTTGTGCTGCGACATATGTCACTCTTGTTTTGAGCAGCTTATGCGTTCGGCAGCAACAGGCGTGGGAGGGGGGAAGGGCAGGACGGTGAATTAGCACAGTTTATTTATAGGAATATCAGTTTCTGCTGAAATTTATATCGCAAATTAGTTTGGTAATTCGATTCCCACTTTGCTGCCTCAGCCAGCTTAATGAAATGCCATTAAGGACAATTATGATTTTTGACACGATTTAGTTTTTACCTAGCCTTTATGTTCAAAATAACTACGCTCTCTCTCTACAGATGTCTATACTATATCTCGCATTATTACGAGGCAAGGACCTTTTTTACAGATTCAATTTTGCTCTTAATACAACTGCTACATAGCATACGCAAAGGGTGGTGTGACATCAGTACTATACGTCATTCCCATTACGGACCTAATATTGAATTAAAGTTGTTTAGGAAAGAGATTAAAATCAATTCCTGTTCATAAATGTGGTTAGGATGTGCTAATATGGACTATTCTGGGTATAATAGTTCATTTAAACATGTGTCTAGCTTTGAATGGATCTGGAGATACAAGTTTTTGAAAGTTACGCATAAGCCTTACATAACATATCACGAACTGATCTGAATGAAGGGGGGCGGAGCAACGGTGAATAGTTTATTGGTTGAGCTGTTTGGACTTTTTCCATTGCTAATTTTTAAAAAATTGTAGCACAACATTTCGAAGAATGGATCTCTCTTCGTCGTCAGGTGAAAACCTACTGTGGGGATCATTACAAACAGGTAGCCTGTCTGACTGATCATCAAATGAATCGCAAATAATGTCATTAATTTCAAGGCATTACTCTTTAAGATATTTAAAACAAAAAAATTTTATAGGTTTGGAAGTAAATACCGAAAAGACAAAGTATATGATTCTTCTCTTGACGAGAATATTGTACGAAATGGAAATACACAAAATTGGAAATTTATCCTTTGAAGAGGTGAAAAATTCAAATAACTGGGAGCAACAGTAACAAATATAAATGATACTCGGGAGGAAATTAAACACAAAATAAATATGGGAAATGCCTTTTATTATTCGGTTCAGAAGTTTTTGTCATCCAGTCTGCTGTCAAAAAAACTGAAAGATAGAATTTATAAAACAGTTATATTACGGGTTGTTCTTTGTGGTTGTTAAACTTGGACTCTCACTTTGAGAGAGGAACATAGATTAAGGGTGTTTGAGAATAAGTTGCTTAGGAAAATATTTGGGGCTAAGAGGGATGAAGTTACAGGAGAATGGAGAAAGTTACACAACACAGAACTACACACATTGTATTCTTCACCTGATATAATTAGGGACAATAAATCCAGACGTTAGAGATGGACAGGGCATGTAGCACGCATGGGCGAATCCAGAAATGCATATAGAGTGTTAGTTGGGAGGTCGGAGGGAAGAAGACCTTTGGGGAGGCCAAGATGCAGATGGGAAGATAATATTAAAATGGATTTGAGGGAGCTGGGATATAATGATAGAGACTGGATTAATCTTGCTCAGGATAGGGACCAATGGCGGGCTTATGTGAGGGCGGCAATGAACCTCCGGGTACCTTAAAAGCCAGTAAGTAAGTAAGTAAACAAAAAAGTTTCATACAATTTGTTCGTTTTTGTTTTCTTTTCGAGATAAATTTGTTTTATATGAAACATTTCACAGTGTGTGTTGGGAGAGTCAATATGCTCTGTCAATTTAAGAGATATGATTATGACAATAAATGACTGCAAGAATTTTATTTTTGTCCTTTAAATGCACATTTTAAAATTCCTTTTCAAAACGAAAAGTTAAATTTGTTCGGATAAAATTTATGCACATTAGAGGACTAACTATAATTATTTCAATAATTGTTTTCATAATACACTGCTATCTTAAATTGAGTGACCTTATTGTGTATTGAATCAATGGCTTTCCCAAAACACGCTGTGAAATGTTTCATATAAAACAATTTTTATCTCGAAAAGGAAGCAAAAACGAGCAAAATTGTATTACAATTTTCTGTTTGAAATATCTCAAAGAATAACTCCCTGAAATTAATGACATTACTTACGATTCACTCTGTGTACAGGTCAAATTTCTAAGGATGATTTCAAGTGTCAAGTCATTGTTCAGCCCTCCATAACAAAATTTCGTACAACAATCTACTCGCTGAATTTAATTTAATGTCTCTTGCCATTCGTAGATTACTTGCTGAACAACTTTTATTATATAAAATATTCAACGATCTACTGGATAATAGCGAAATATTATCACAAATCCAGATTAACGCTAGAACATCACATTTAAGAAATCGTCAATTGTTATATTATAAAAAACCAAACACTTCATCACATAAAAATTCACCAGTGTTAAAATTCTGTTCAAATTTCAATGAAATATGTAAAACATGGATGGGATCTAGATTTCTGCATTTCTTACATGGAATACAAACATTTTCTTATTAATATACTGAAGGTAGTTGATTTTATATAATATTGCTATTTGTTACTCTGTAATTTGCCAATTATAGCTACATTTGCATTTTTGGCTATGATATCTATATTTAATTATTTTTCATTTATTTTATTTTGTATTTTTCATTTATATCTATATCTGTATCTTTTATTTAGGTAGTATCTATTTGTCTGTTCTTTTTTTTCTTTCCTTTTCTCATTTTCCATTTTAATTTGTATTTACACTTGTATCTTTTTCATCTCTTTTTTCATGTTATCTATGTTTTTTTTTGTAAACGAATATCTGTACTGTCTTTTGTAATTGGGGCTTTGCCCTGTTATAGGCATAAATAAATAAATAAATAAATATATAAATAAATAAGTAAGTAAATAAATAATCTTAAGCTTACAACAGACTAGTTCATGAAGAAGAAAAAGAAGAAGAAGAAGAAGAAGAAGAAAAAGAAGCAGGTGATGATGACTGTGATGATTAATGTGATAGTGTCGGTTTAATTTGGAAAGTAACAGAGCTCCTGATATTAACAACCGATAAACAACCATGCCCTGCACAAGATTCGAACCATGACCGTGTCCTATAGACAGCATCAAAGCTGAGCGCACAGTGTAATAAATAATCAGGCGACATCCTTGCCAGAGGCGCGATTCGAGCCCGTGACTTCGGTGAGTGATGACAATGCGCCTACGAGGAACAAGAGCTGGCTGCCTAGCCGTCGCAGCCGCCGAGTCCCAGGCGGGTCCGTGCTGTTAAAGCACTTTCCCAGGCAATATTAACTTCTTAATATTTGATGCGGAAATAGAAGCCAAGTTGCAGCTTTGCTTGTAACTGCCACCAGGGGCAGCAGCTCCACGCCACAACAAGACTTGTCTATTAGGGTCACACTCGGCATTCTCTTACAGCCTGTTACCAAACTCATCTGCCCATCCTTACCGCTGTAATTAAATCAACATTTTGCCCCTCCGGTAACTCAGTGTTAGAGCGAGGGCCTGTTATTCCGAGAACCGTCCTTCGATCCCCGGCGTTACACAGAATAATACTTGCAATAAGCAGTAGGTATTTTACAGAGTGTTCTCCCATTTTCGAGTTGAAAATGAGTGAGACGTATAGATCTACAATAAATAGACACATGAAATAATAGTACATTATGCAACGAGCCTATAATGGTAGTAATTAAGACGCGAGTATGTATGTTTATGAAACAAGCGCAAGCGAGTTTCATAATTTTCATACGAGCGTCTTAATTACCATTATAGACAAGTTTCATAGGACTTTTTATGCTCGACCATATTTCTAACTTGAAATTATTCAGAAGTATTCATGTTATGGTTATGTAAGTGAGGAGTGAACTGACCTGAATTGTGAGATGTGCGCAGACGCGAAAGTATTGATTTTTTTCCGAAACACGAATGTCATTGACCTTGATATATACTAGAGAATAACATGAAGATTAGGCTTAATATAACCTGGAAATTGATTTAGAATTGAAAAACGAGATGACAAATTGAATTTATTTGAATATTATTTACTATTAATGCTAATTATTATAGTAACAGAACATAACCTTCTGCGACAGTATTGGATTTCCAGCCTCCGTGACTTTTCGCTAATTGTCTTTCGATTGCATATCCGAGAATAATCGATACTTGTGGTTTTTATAATGGTACAATCAGTACAATGGTGATTTTTCATTGGCTAAACAACTGAATTAAATGAATAGGTGTACTTTAATGAGTTGCATTAAAGGGCTACTACTAGGTGTATAATTACTACATTTCGGCATGGTCGAGCATAAAAAATAATAAAATGTAGTACGTCAATGTACAGAGAATACAATAAACACAGGTACAGAGAGATAAAAAGTAGCACGAGTTCTTGATAAACACATGTAATTATGAGAGTAATAAAAAATAAATAAAATAAAATATCACTATACAATCTAACTGTAGGAGATACATGGAAACCTACAATACAACACTTGTCATAACAGTAAGTTAGTGTGGCTGATGGTCATCAGTAGGCTTGTAACGTTGGAGACTGATATACGTTACGGTGGTTTTAAGTTTACTACGTTCACCAGTCAGTACTCTAGCACGGGTAAACAATTTACCTGCTGAATAATAATGCCGAAAGTTAAAAGTTCTTAGGCGCATATTTTTGCAGCGGAATTTGGTGAGTGTTTTGAAGTGAATGACGGGAATATTACATGTAAATTATGTAATACAAACATACGAGGTGACAAGCGATATTAGAATATATGCACGAGATATTGTAGCACAAAAAAAGGGAGGAAACTCAGATCCAAGAATAATTCTATGATAATTCTTCTGTATATACGAAAGGTACGCAAAAATATATCTTTGTAATGCTGTGAACCAATTCAATGTTCTCGTACTAGCTCACGTCCTGTGTGCCATGCCAACATTTGTAATCTGTGCCCAACATTACAAGCCTAGTTATGAGATAATATTCTAATTTGGATTTAAAATATTTCAAGGTTCGGTAGCCTTTGATATCAGGCGGCAGAGATTCGAGAAGTACCAACAGTAAAGGATGAGGAGTATAGGGATGATGTATGGAGTGGAATTTTTAGCGAGTTATGGCGTTGTGATCGAGTATGGATGTTTTTAATTGGTTTATTTTACGATTCCTTATCAACTACGATGTTGATCTAGCATATGAGTGAAATGAAGGTGATAATACCAATGAAATGATTCATGGGTCCAGCGTCGAAAGTTACCTAGTATTTGCTCTTAATGGGTTGTGGGGAAAAAACCCACCCAGATAACTTGTCCCTATCAGGATTTGATATCGGGTCAGTATTGATGTTATGATACTGTGAAAGGATATGAAAACGAGGGAATAAATAAGATAGACAGCACTGACAAAAGATAATATTGACAACAGACAGGGATGGGTTGAGGGGAGGAAAACCCACCCAGATAACTTGTCCCTATCAGGATTTGAACTGGAGCTAGTATTGATGTTATGATATCGTGAAAGACTATGAAAATGAGCGAATAAATAAGAGTGACAGCACTGACAAAAGATAATATTGGCAACAGTCAGGGTTGGGTTGAGGGGAAAAAACCCATTCAGATAACTTGTCCCTATCAGGATTTGAACTCGGGCTAGTATTGATGTTATGATATCGTGAAAGACTATGAAAATGAGCGAATAAATAAGAGTGACAGCACTGACAAAAGATAATATTGGCAACAGTCAGGGTTGGGTTGAGGGGAAAAAACCCATTCAGATAACTTGTCCCTATCAGGATTTGAACTCGGGCTAGTATTGATGTTATGATAGCGTGAAAGGATATGAAAACGAGCGAATAAATAAGAGGGACAGCACTGACGAAAGATATTGGCAACAGACAGGCATGGGTTAGGGGGAAATAAACCCATCCAGATAACTTGTCCCTATCAGGATTTGAACTCGGGTCAATACTGATGTTATGATAGCGTGAGAGGATATGAAAAGGAGCTAATAAATAAGGTGACAGCACTGACGAAAGATATTGGCAACAGACAGGCATGGGTTAGGGGGAAATAAACCCATCCAGATAACTTGTCCCTATCAGGATTTGAACTCGGGTCAATACTGATGTTATGATAGCGTGAGAGGATATGAAAAGGAGCTAATAAATAAGGTGACAGCACTGACGAAAGATATTGGCAACAGACAGGCATGGGTTAGGGGGAAATAAACCCATCCAGATAACTTGTCCCTATCAGGATTTGAACTCGGGTCAATACTGATGTTATGATAACGTGAGAGGATATGAAAAGGAGCTAATAAATAAGGTGACAGCACTGACGAAAGATATTGGCAACAGACAGGCATGGGTTAGGGGGAAATAAACCCATCCAGATAACTTGCCCTATCAGGATTTGAACTCGGGTCAATACTGATGTTATGATAGCGTGAGAGGATATGAAAAGGAGCTAATAAATAAGGTGACAGCACTGACGAAAGATATTGGCAACAGACAGGCATGGGTTAGGGGGAAATAAACCCATCCAGATAACTTGTCCCTATCAGGATTTGAACTCGGGTCAATACTGATGTTATGATAGCGTGAGAGGATATGAAAAGGAGCTAATAAATAAGGTGACAGCACCGACAAAAGATCATATTGGTAACAGACAGGGATGCGGATTTGTAATGTACACACGTACTGACAGAAAAATCGACTTAGTTTTGGAGATGCGGAACAAAGTAAGAATATCACGCTATTTTAAAAAGTAAAACCATTAATTACGTGCACTTTATTCCGCAACAACGAAGGGTAGGAAACAGCCTCCACCCCTAACTTGTGTTCACTCCTTCCCGTTGAAGGGGCTACACGAGTGACATACAGGAACTGGACACAATATTCTTTGTAGGGCACTTCCTCCAGCTTGCAAGGGAAGGGCGGGCAAAGAACAGGAGATAAAAGGAACGCACAAGACAGAGGGAGAACAGATGAAATTGTAGAGCTTGAAGCGAACTAATTGCACTTTAATATTGCTGTGTTGGTGAATCTGACTACGTGGACCGGCCCTTTGTGCCGTAATCAGGACATTCAGCGAATACAAGCTTAATTACAGGCCCGTTCCTGCGACGCTCGGACACCGTCTCCGCTTCACAAGTCCCCATTCTGATGACGGGTTATACATTACGAGGTTTTCCTGCAATTCCACCCACCAAGCAACACGTGACTCGTAATTATTTAATTATCTTTGTTACTGACACGTTTCATTTGAATAAAAACGACGGACGTTATCTGCTTTCCTTTTGAAGCTGGCCTCACAAAAGGATTCTTGCCATTCTGTATTTGTAGTCGTGTTTCTTTATTTTTTATTGCCTGAATTAGCATAATTATTCAGATTGGAAAGAGATTGACTCCAGTATGTACGTGTATGAAGAGAAACTTAATAATACTACGAGATTTATCTTGGCTTATTATACTGGAACAACATGTTGTCTCTGATGCCAGACATAGATTATCAGAGCAAGAGAACTTCGTGACAAATATCGACATTTCTCAGCAACAGAGGATGCGGTGTGCATACCCATGCCTTGTGTTTGTTTGTCTTCTTGTATCTCATAATCTCGTTAATTTCATATAGGCCTATTCATTGTTGACGTATTATTACAAAGGGACAAGAGTAGACCCAAAGGCGAAATTATTCAAAATGAAGAAGACATGTAAGAAGAAACGGTTTGCTGTTTGGCAGTAGAGGTTCAATTAAAAAATTCACATGGAATTATCTTAGGGAACTTCACACTCCTTTTGATTATGTAATTTCTATTCCTGTAAATATTATCAAGGATTCTCTTCAAATATTACATCATCTCTATTTCAATTAATCCACTTATATTTGCCTTCAACAATTAATTTTCTTTTTTCTTTAATGTATCACATCACATTATATTGTACATGTTTCTTATATTCAGGACCCTTGTGGTCACTCAACTTCTTTGAGCTGATGTCTATAATTTAGAAATATATAAAGAAGGTCAAAAATCAGAAAGAGAAGAGGGAAGGAGACATAGATCAGAGAATTCGAATTAAGATAGAGAAGAAATGAGGTTGTAGCAGTTGAATGTGAATAAGAATAAAGAGAACAGATAAAGGAATGATAAAGAAAATGAAAGGAAAAGAAAAAGTCGAAGTTGTAGACAATATGTGTACAGAAAGAAGAAATAATGAAAAGAAAATTAGTAGGGTTATAAGAATAGGAGGCAGAATTAATACAAGAGGTTGGAAGCGCACTATCTAGCGAAATTTATAAGCTTGTACTTGCTATTTGGGAAAAGGAAATTGTACCAGAACCATGGAAGGAGTCTTTAATTGTACAAGACTAACTGTAGTAACTTTTGAGGAATATCACTTTTGTTGACGTAGTACAAAATTTTGTCCAATATTCTTTTGAGAAGATTAACTCCGTACGTATATAAAATTATTGGGGATCATCAGTACTGTTTTAGGCTAATAGATCGACTATTGCTCAGATTTTTTGTATTCGACAGATATTAGAGAAACAAATGGGAGTATAAGGGTACAGTACATCAGTTATTCATAGATTTCAAAAAGGCATATGACTTAGTTAAGAGAGAAGTATTACATGACATTCTTATTGAATTTGGTATTTCCAAGAAACTAGTTCGATTAATTAAAATGTGTCTCAGTGAAACGTACAGCAGAGTTCGTGTAGGTCAGTTTCTATCTGATGCTTTTCCAATTCACTGCGGGCTAAAGCAGGGAGATGCACTATCACCTTTACTTTTTAACTTCGCTTTAGAATATGCCATTAGGAATGCTCAGGATAACAGACAAGGTTTGGAATTGAACGGGTTACATCAGCTTCTTGTCTATGCGGATGACGTGAATATGTTAGGAGGAAATCCACAAACGATTAGGGAAAATATGGAAATTTTACTGGAAGCAAGTAAAGCGCTAGGTTTGGAAGTAAATCCCGAAAAGACAAACTATATGATTATGTCTCGTGACCAGAATATTGTACGAAATGGAAACATAAAAATGGGAGATTTTGTCTTTCGAAGAGATGGAAAAATTCAAATATCTTGGAGCAACAGTAACAAACATAAATGACACTCGGGAGGAAATTAAACGCAGAATAAATATGGGAAATGCCTGTTATTATTCGGTTGAGATGCTTTTGTCATCTAGTCTGCTGTCAAAAAATCTGAAAGTCAGAATTTATAAAACAGTTATATTACCGGTTGTTCTGTATGGTTTTGAAACTTGGACTCTCACTTTGGGAGAGGAACAGAGATTAAGGTGTTCGAGAATAAGGTTCTCAGGAAAATATTTGGGACTAAGAGGGATGAATTTACAGGAGAATGGAGAAAGTTACACAATGCAGAACTGCACGCATTGTATTCTTCACCTGACATAATTAGGAACATTAAATCCAGACGTTTGAGATGGGCAGGGCATGTAGCGCGTATGGGCGAATTCGGAAATGCATATAGAGTGTTAGTTGGGAGACCGGAGGGAAATATACTTTTGGGGAGGCCGAGACGTAGATGGTAGGATAATATTAAGATGGATTTGAGGGAGGTGGGATATGATGGTAGGGAATAGATTAATCTTGCACAGGATAGGGACCGATGGCGGGCTTATGTGAGGGCGGCAATGAACCTCCGGGTTCCTTAAAAGCCATTTGTAAGTAAGTAAGTAGGTATATGAATAGGAGTAAAATGAAGGAGAAAAGACAAGGGAAAAAGTAAAAAAAAAAAAAATTATAATGAAAAGAAGAAGGTAAGACTGGAAACTGAAGACAGAAGAGAAGGAAAAATTGAAGCCGAGTAAATTAAGATAAATGTTGGATGTGTAGAAAACAAAGAGATTTAAAGAGAAGAAGAAAAAGAGACGGGAAGAGAGGAGGGGTTATTTAAAGACGAAGACGAATGAGGGGAGAATGGAGAGCAAAATAAGAAAATAAAGCGAAAGCAAATAGAATAGTTAAAGAAAGGGAAAATAATAAGAAACAAGAGAAGATAAAGAGAATAAACTGAAGACAAAGAACATGAAAAAGTTGAAGAACAGAATAACGGATGAAAAGAAGAAATAAAGGAAAAGAGGGAAGGAATTGAAGAAGGAGGAGGATAGGTAAAAACTTAAATAGACGATGGAAGATAGAATAAGTAAGGTACGGTAGTAGAAGTACAGCGAATGAAGCGTAAAAATCAGACGAGGAGAAAAAATGAAATGGAAGTGGATGTCTGAGAAGAAAATAGTAGCATGAGGGAGGTGAGATATGATGATAGAGATTGGATTAATCTTGCACAGGATAGGGACCGATGGCGGGCTTATATGAGGGCGGTAATGAACCTTCGGGTTCTTTAAAAGCCATTTGTAAGTAAGTAAGTGAAGAATAAAAAATTAATCATAATACAAAGAAGAATGAAGAGTAGCAAATAGATGACATAGGAATAGCACTAAAGAAAAGGGGGAGGATAGGAGGAGCAATAATAATTAGAAAACGAAAAAAAATAATATGAAAATAACATATTATTATTATTATTATTATTATTATTATTATTATTATTATTATTATTATTATCATCATCATCATTTTTATTTTTTATTTTTGAAATGTACTATAAGCAGCAACTTGATCTGCTGCCAGGAAGTCAAAAGGAGGATAGCAATGACAAAGGAAGCTTTTAATAGAAAAGGGAGCATCTTCTGCGGACTAATGAAGTGCTTTATTGGAGTGTAGTATTTTATGGAGCAGAAACATGGACATTACGACGAAGTGAAGAGAAGCGACTAGATGCACTTGAAATGTGAATATAGAGAAGAATGGAGCATTTGAAACGGCAGGAAGGATAAGAAACGAAGCCGTGTTGGAAAGGGTCGGCGAAGAAAAAATAATCCTGAAATTAATCAGGAAGAGAAAAAGAAATTAACTGGGTCACTGGTTGAGAATAAACTGCCTACTGAAGGATGTATTGGAAGGAATGGTGAACGGAAAAAGAATTTGGGCCAGACGAAGATAAAGAAATAATAGACGACATTAAGATACATGGATCATATGCGGAGACTAAGAGAAAGACAGAAAATAGAAAGGACTGGAGAATGCTGGGTTTGCAGTGAGAGACCTGCCCTTGGGAAGAACACTATGAATGAATTCCTGAAAATATGCGGAATAAATTCAAGGAAACATTAATTTTGAAGCAATTAAAATGACACGGAAGACCATAATTTTAAATAAAAGTTAATCCACCGGTACCCATTTATGTAACACCGCGCTTAATATTCGGGAAGGAAGAGTGTGTGATAATTATGAAAAACTGCATTATGACATTAAAATAGAAATATCTCAACAGGCAGAAAATTTACAACGTCGATTTATATGACGTAGATAATTATACATAATTACACAAACGTAGTGCAAACTACAATGAGAAGTCACACCAGACTGCTTTATTCATGGTAATTAAAGCTACACCACATGAGTGATTAGATCCCTTTCTCAATTTAAGAACCGGACTCAGGAAAAATATTCCTAAATTGTTATTTTTGTTATTAAAATAATTACCTAACATTTGTACACAACGACCTCTCCTAAGTCTCGTGTGTCCCATTACAAACCCAGGGGTCTTCGATCTCATTTCAGGCGTTGAGGAAAAGAATAAAATATAGAGTATACTGTATTGGATTTTGAGCATAAGGTAGTGAAACTTCAACTATCATCTGTTATCTAATAGTTGTTATGTCTGTAGTCATGTTTATGGACTATAACTCCAGAGTCCATCGTGCGGCTGTCATCACTGACTTTCATAATCGTGAAGCAATTGCCAGGCTTGAATGGCCCGCATGTTCTCCAGACATGAATCCAACTGAGCATGTCTGGGATCAACTAAACAGAGCCATTCGCGAGCGCTCTAACCCCTCACACAATCTCGAAGACCTATGCAGAGTTACTGTTGAAGAATGGGACAGAATGGATCAACAGTTCATAAATGTGCTGGTAGACAGTAGGGCACGAAGAGTCCGAGCATTAATCAATGCAAGAGGAAGCATTACACTCTATTGAAGTTGCTAGGATAGAGATTTGGTACTCCAGCCAATTCTCAATTTTCATTTGGCCATCTACACCATTGTTATAATTTTTTCAACAACTGTTAAAAATAAATACATTTTCATTATTTACCTTTTGTTGGTCTTGTCTTTTATTGAAGATCTGGTTGACAGGTGATGCAAAACTTTTTTGATGTGTGTAGAAACCTAGAACAACAAGAAAATGGAGCTATAATAAGTGATAAGATAAATGTATTGCATAGGTGGCAGAGATATTTAAAAAAATTAACTGAAGAACTGACTTCAAGTTATAATATTGACGGTAATAATTATGATTATGATAATGGAAACAGCAGCGTCCAAACTTAAAAAAATGGTAAGGCTCCTGAATCTGACAACTGCAGCCAGAGTTGATTAAACAAGGAGGTAGAGAACTCAAACAAATTCATGAGTTGATGTGTTATACAGAGTAGAAGGGAATTTATTACTTTGATTCACAGAGGTAATAGATCAAATCAAATCGTACAATAGTTTTCAGAATACGAAATATAACGTGTGTAACGCTGCAAAGAGTAGCTGTGCTTTTTGAGATAATTGCTTCGCAGTGGCGATGAATGTAACTCCACTCTGCAAGACTTGCGAGAGGACAATGTAAACAAACACGTCTCGTCAGATAGGTTTCGATCAAATTACTATACATTCGTAATACTTAACACATTACTTAACATTACTGTAAACTTAATTTCTTTGAAAATTAATTTATTTTTAATTTCTTCAAAAATAATAAATGGAGATTGAGTTACAGAATGTGTATTCGTAATAATGTTCTTTTGAGTTTACATTAAATGTAAAGGAATCCTTAATGGAAATACGTAATAACTATTGTTAATGGAAATAGTTTTGTTTTATAAGAATGTAGTCTACATTATTTATTATTTTGTAATCATGTGGCCTAAAAGCAAAGAAGTCAACAGACACTGTGAATGTTAAATAGGTTTCATGGTATTAAATTTAGAATTAAAGAAATTAATGCGTACTAAAGAATGTTAAAAACCAAACAATTTGTGTAATTAATTCATTCAATTTTTTTTTATTTTTTTTTATTATGTTTTATTTAACGACGGTCGCAACTGCCGCGGTCCGTTTCTTCTGAGTAAAACAAAAAAGGCTGAGTGAAATCCACAGGGAAATGTTGGAGGTGTATGGTGCTGATTGTCTGGGCAGTAGCAACATCTCCTGGTGGTGCAGATTCTTCTAAGAGGGCCTAGTAAATCTTACCGATGAAGCACGTTCAATGACCACTGCAACACCACCCAATGTCAGAGGCATTGAGGCGGCAGTCACCCACCCTACAGCCCAGACCTCGCACCGCCCGAGTTTTACCTCTTCGGACCAATGAAAAAATTCTAGGAGGCAAAAGCTATAATTCTAGATCTTGATTACACAACACTGTATCACTTCGGAATACGTACGATAAGAACTTTCTTGTGTTAAATTTTAACGTACCTTGTTAACATGTTTCGACCTATTTTGGGTCATCTTCGGAACTGGTCGTTGTTGGTCTTGGCGCCTCCCGTTTCCTGTGAGGGTGCGTTCGTAGTGTAGAGTCAAAGAGTGTATGTGTTTTGAAATTGAGTTGTGTGTTGAGAATATCGTTGGGGTGTGTTTTCGTGTGCCAACCACACCTACAGAGACATCAACATAGACATGGAAATGCTGCACATCCAACCAAAAAGCCAGAAACTCAACACACTAGAACAATATGAAATATACAGACACACGAAAACACACCCCAACTATAATTCTGATGAAGAAGTGAAATCAGTCGTGCGCAGGTGGTTATACGCCCAGAAAACGGAGTTTTATGAACGAGGTATTGAGTCTGGTGTCACGATGGGTGAAAAGTGTCGGGAGACTTGGTTTCTGTGTTGAAAAATAGGTAACACCTGTAGCTTTCTTCTGCATTATTTAGTTTTGCTTACCTATTAAATACGTTGCCACAAAAAGTTGTTGTGCATTACTTTTCGATCCTCCCTTGTACAAACACACGTATTGTTAGAGTGTACTTTGTCCTCGTGGCAACCCTCTAATGAGGAAAGTCTCTAATAAAAAATACTACACAAGTTAGCAATTTTTAATATTTTAATACGGGGAAAGATTTATAATTTTTGTTGTAGAAAAGATTGTGACTTTTCAACTTTTTCATTGAAACACCTAGTCTATACCGATGATGGGAACATAAAATGCGATACATCAACTTAACATAATTATTATCAGAGCCATTTCGTAGGAGCCTGTTCGTAAAATAATAATAATAATAATAATAATAATAATAATAATAATAATAATAATAATTACTTACGCACTCACTTACTTAATTACTTACTTACTTACTTACTGGCTTTTAAGGAACCTCGATGTTCATTGCCGCCCTCACATAAGCCCACCATTGGTCCCTATCCTGAGCAAGTTTAATCCAGTCTATATCATCATATCCCACCTCCCTCAAATCCCATTTTAATATTATCTTCCCATCTACGTCTCGGCCTCCCCAAAGGTCTTTTTCTCTCCAGCCTCCCAACTAACAATCTATATAAATTTCTTGATTCGCCCATACGTGTTACATGCCCTGCCCATCTCAAATGTCTGGATTTAATGTTCCTAATTATGTCAGGTGAAGAATACAATGCGTGCAGTTATGCGTCGTGTAACTTTCTCCATTCTCCTGTAACTTCATCCCTCTTAGCCCCAAATATTTTCCTAATCACCTTATTCTCAAACACTCTTAACCTATGTTCCTCTCTCAAAGTGAGAGTCCAAGTTTCACAACTATAAAGAACAACCGGTAATATAACTATTGTAAAATAACCTACTAAAATAAAATAAAATAAAATATAACTGTTTTATAAATTCTAACTTTCAGATTTTTTGAGAGCAGACTGGATGATAAAAGCTTCTCAACCGAATAATAACAGGCATTTCCCATATTTATTTAGTGTTTAATTTTCTCCCGAGTATAATTTATATTTGTTACTGTTGCTCCAAGATATTTGAACTTCTCCACCTCTTCAAAAGATAAATTTCCAATTTTTATATTTCCGTTTCGTATAATATTCTGGTCACGAGACATAATCATATACTTTGTCTTTTCGGGATTTACTTCCAAACCTATCTCTTTACTTGCGTCAAGTAGAACTTCCGCGTTTTCCCTAATCGTTTGTGGATTTTCTCCTAACATATTCACGTCATCCACATAGACAAGAAGCTGATGTAACCCGTTCAATTCCAAACCCTCTGTGTTATCCTGAACTTTCCTAATGGCATATACTAGAGCGAAGTTAAAAAGTAAAGGTGATAGTGCATCTCCCTGCTTTAGCCCGCAGTGAATTGGAAAAGCGTCAGATAGAAACTGGCCTATACGGACTCTGCTGTAAGTTTCACTAAGACACATTTTAATTAATCGAACTAGTTTCTTGGGAATACCAAATTCAATAAGAATATTATATAAAACTTCTCTCTTAACCGAGTCACACGCCTTTTTGAAATCTATGAATAACTGATGTACTGTACCCTTATACTCCCATTTTTTCTCCAATATCTGTCGAATACAAAAAAATCTAATCGATAGTCGATCTATTACGCCTGAAACCACACTGATGATCCCAATAATTTCATCTATATATGGAGTTAATCTTCTCAAAAGGATATTCGACAAAATTTTGTACGACGTCAACAAAAGTGATATTCCTCCAAAGCTACTACAGTTAGTCTTGTCCCCCTTCTTAAAAATAGGTACGATTATGGACTCCTTCCATTGTTCTGGTACAATTTCCTTTTCCCAAATTTCAAGTACAAGTTTATAAATTTCGCTATATAATGCACTCCCACCCTCTTGTATTAATTCTGCTGGAATTTGATCTATACCTGGAGACTTGTTCTGTTTCAGATTTTCTATCGCAATTTCGACTTCTGAAAGTGTTGGTTCCGGGATGAATGGCTCAGCAGTTTGTATTTGAATTTCGTCCTGGTCATTTCTATTTGGCCTATGTGTATTTAGTAGTTGCCCAAAATAGTTTTTCCATCTGTGCAGGATTGAATGAGAGTCTGCAAGTAAGTCACCATTCTCATCCTTGATCACGTTTACCCTTGCCTGATATCCGTTCTTAAATTCCTTAATACCCTTATATAAATCTCGAATGTTTTTATTCTTACTATTTGTTTCTATCTTATTCAGTTTTTCCTTCAAGTAATCTCTCTTTTTATTCCTAATTGTACGACTTGCTTCCCGTCTTTCATTGAAATAATTATCTCTATTCTCCACGATTGGATCCTGTAAGAATTTCAATAATAATAATAATAATAATAATAATAATAATAATAATAATAATAATAATAATAATAATAATAATAATAATAATATCATCTCTTAAGCTAAATCTGTAAAATTTATTTTCCAAACGGTGTTCTTTTTCCTTTTTATTAGCATCTAAGTGGAATAAATTATAATACCTTGAAAGCCACAAAATGGTGCAGTGAATAAATAATGTAAGTGCCAGGAAGTTGGATCTAAGAAGCCGGATGTAGACTGAAGATGACCCGCGCGAGCTGAGGAGGCGGCTTGCTCAAATATTAATACTAACAGGAAGCCAGGAGACGTTGTGGCCACCAAGACATGAACCCGACAATGTAGGGACAAGCCACAACCCCAGACTAATCACCACTACCGTCATCATCATCATTATCATTGGTACTGTCATATTATAATTCTGGATAGGCCTAACCTTTTTCTTTCACATAACTGTTATGCAAGTTGGAGAATACAAATAAATAAAAATTAATCTAATTTTTTTGCTTAGACTTAGGGAGATCATGAGTCTTTCTATTGATGTGAAAAATGCCTAAAATTATTGTCTGCAAATGCATGTATAATGCAAGTCAAGTCTGGTGCTTCGGAAATGCCAGAAACTTCCACTCTGAAGCTTTATATAATATTTTATGGAGGACCGATAATAATTGGCGAGATGTTGAACTATACTTTCCATGTTTATTGAGATCCGTATATTCCGTCTTTTTTACTTTCTCTTTACTTACTATATTTCCATCAATTTCGATTGCGATAGCTGCATCTATAGACCTCTAATAATCTGGCAAGTCTTTCAATATTATTGTCATGCATTATGATGTCCCGATTATTTCCTTTCATTTTTCAATGATTCTATATGGAAAAATTTGTCACGATAACTTTTGAAGTACGCAGAAATAAATTAGTCTCCACCTACAAATTCTTGTGCCTTACAAATTTTACAGTAAACTTACTTCTATATAGAGTAAACCGAAAGTAATGTTATTAATTTCAGGTGATTATTCTTTGAGATATTTTAAAGAAAAAGTTAAATAAAATTTTGCTCGTTTTTGCTTCCTTTTCGAGACAAAAACTGTTTTATATTAAACATTTCATAGCGTGTTTAGGGAAAGCCAATGATTTAATTTCCAATATGGTCAGTCAATTTAAGAGAGCAGTGAATTACGATAATGAATGGTTGAAATAACTCTGATATTTGGCCAGAATATGATAACTCCAAAAGTGGCCTTTTTCAGCTGAAAGCGCAGCCGTAAATAAAATCAGTTCTGTTTTGTTTGGTATAGCCGTGATATCTCTATCTAATCTTATGTTATTTTCATTCACATTTGTATGTAAACTAAAATTGTGATTTGTATAGGAAAAATGAAAATAAAAATGATTGTATCTCAAAACAGATTTTTTGGAGTTATCGTGCTTTGATCAAACACTACAGAATTTTAGTTTTGTCCTTTTAATGTGCAGAGATTGGATCCGAATAAATGTAAAATTTTGAATTCCTTTGTAGAATGAAAATTTACATCTGTTCGGATCAAATTTATGTACATTTAAAGGACAAAACTAAAATTATTTCAATCTTGTATTATCATAATACATTACTCTTTTAAATTGACTGAGCATATTGGAAATTAAATCAATGGCCTTTGCCAAAACACGCTATGAAATATTTCATATAAAACCATTTTTATTTTGAAAATGAAGCAAAAACGGAACAACTGGATAATACGGTAGACCAACATCGGTAGTCGACGTTACTCGCTGGCCACTAGTCACCGGGCCGTACCGAGCCGTGCAAAACAAAAGGCAATCGAAATGGTGGTAGTAAAATTCGCGACTATATTCTTAAATAATTCACTTCATTAGTCAAGTTCAAGGTTTATGCAGTACAACAGCGGTGTTCTGAATGCACCAAAAGAAAATGCAGATGTAATAAGATCTAAAAGTAGAATATCACAACAAAATAAAGGGGTTAAAAAGTGTGTTTCTGGGAATATCATTCAAATGAAGGAAAGTAAAATTCCAGTTAATGTTCATCAAATCGTTAAATACGTAATTATGGCCGCGTTACCGTTTTATTTGTGTTCTAGAGAAAATACCTCTCCTTTTAAGAAGACAACTTTTAGCGGTCATGAAATTATTCACCACTTCCACATATTATTTATCAATATTACAAAACAAAAACTATCATAAGGGCCATGACCGACAGGATCATCTGAATGTCTGCGCATGCGTGGACTTGGTTAATAAGAACCTAAACTAACCAGACTTAACCTTCGTATAATGTGCAAGATGTGTAACCGGAGCAAGAAGGGATCTTCTTGATTTGATCTGCAATGTACACACGAAAATAAATGCAAGTACGGATCACGCTGCCACTGCATTAGAGGTCCGCGCATGCTTCACAGCAAAAATGTTCCTGTCGCGAGTCCTCATCTAACCCATGTAATCTGCTCGCAATATTTACAGAAATACACCTTCTCTCTAACAGTGGTACTATATATCAGTAATGTTCAGAAAAGAGGAGGTAGAGAGAGAAAAAAACAAATTTCTCCTTTTAACGACTACACAGACCAACGTCATGTCCTCATGTTGGCGACATCGTGTACTGAGTTCAATTTGGTCGTAACCGTAACGGCACGGTTCAAAGCTACCGTAGCAAATTCTCCAGTTTAGCGGACATTTACTTGCGATTCAGCCTGTATGTCACGGTTTCGTAACATTCAGTTTATGATGTAGAATACGTCCTTCCCCTCACAGAGTAGACATATGCGCATCTCTTCCCGAATGTGTATTGAAACAAAGATTAGCATAAGTTCAAATGCTTACTGTAACAAGAGTATTCGCCACAATCGAATGTTAATGGTACTGGTAGTTAGGCCAACAATCAATGTAACTTGTGTAACCAAACCCAATGACTACATCTCCCTTCGCTACGGGATTGAGGGCCCCGAATTTGCGTATAAACTCAGCCGTGCTGCGAGGCCTCTCTTAGTGATATCTCGGCATCCAGAATACTTGTTTGTAATAGCGAATGCCGCAAGATTAAATGATAACAGACACGTATGATACCCTTTGAGGAAACTACAGTGAAAAATTTGTTGTGAGGTGGGACTAATTTCGGAATGTAGCTTCATTAACAAATTGTAATTTCATTTCCGAAACTGGGTGACGTATTCTATGTGCCGGTATACCTCTGATACAGCGCATAATTATTTTTGCATGTTCTGTAATGATATTACTATTTGTAGTTTATTTGTAACCCCGTCTAAAATAACGTACATGATACATCAATTAATATACTTGGCCTAAAAAGATACATGAAATAATTTTTTGAAAAATTTAACTAAAACAACTACGCATATATTGCAGCCATGCTCAACTCTTTTTTATTTACAATCGGTATTTAAAATTTACTTATAGGCTATGAATGTCAAATATTGTGTATTGTTTATAATGAGGCTCAGTGGAGAGAATAGACCTACTTCATAGTTCACTACGCTCACAAACTTTTCACTACTCGCAACAGTAATTCCCAAACAGTAAGGGACCAAGAGGCCGAACTTCAATAAATTTGTAACCAACTGTAGATATAATTCAATGCCACAATAATTAGTTTATCTACAGTAATCTCACTAAGGTTTTGATTTATCTAGAGAAAACCAAAGCTCGAGTGGGATTTAATTGACTATTACATGATTAGAAGACAGTATGTAAAGATTATAAGAAATCAAGTAGCTACTCTAATACAATAAAATGTTAATTCACGTACTAAAATACTAAACTGTCTTGAAAGTGTATTATTGCACTATCTCATCATTACAAATATTTCGCTAGATGGCAGTAGTGTATTATGATCGTCTGTTCTCTTGTGCCAACTATGCAACTCTATGGACGATTACTAGTCAAGAAATCTTTGTTGATTCAGTTTCATTGTTATTAAAACAGTTGCACTTCACTTCAATTATCAATATATTTAAACAATCCCTGATACGTGACTATCCATAATCACATACAGCAGAAGCTATAATATAATCTAAATAATATAAACAAGATAAATGATAGAAAAGTTTTAATTAAGAATGATGAAATAAACATGAATCATTTTAAAGGTACAATTATTGAAGTACAAGATGTTATGGTTTATTTAACGACGCTCGCAACTGCAGAGGTTATATCAGCGTCGCCGGATGTGCCGGAATTTTGTCCCGCAGGAGTTCTTTTACATGCCAGTAAATCTACTGACATGAGCCTGTCGCATTTAAGCACACTTAAATGCCATCGACCTGGCCCGGGATCGAACCCGCAACCTTGGGCATAGAAGGCCAGCGCTATACCAACTCGCCAACCAGGTCGACTTGAAGTACAATGTTGACAATCAAAGAAACAGGGACATGACAAAAACAAACAAATGCTAGGAAGGTGATAACAATTGTTGGATAAGCAGTCGTGATTGGTTGAGTTACGTCGTTCCGTACCGTTTTATTGGTCAAAAGTAGTATGACGTAGTGAAAGTGTAATAGTCTTATAAAAATATGTATTAGACGATACTAACTGGTCTGTTTCACTTGTGAGTTTATTATATATATATATATATATATATATATATATATATATATATATATATATATATATATATAATAACAAGGATCACAAAGGAAATACTGTAGTCATTTCTAAAGCGCTATTATGTATTTTTTATTTCATACAAAGGACAATTAATTTTTACTAAATTGAAATTATTCTATGTTATATGCTTAATAAGAAATTGACTGATAGGTACTGAAAATGAACAAAATCAGTCCAATATAAATCGGTGTGCACAGACGACCTTACAGATACACAGGCAGATAGATAAATGCCAAAAACCACATTTTCAATATCCAGGATGCTCGAAATGTGTAATTATTTCTACTCGTTGAGATGATTATTTTGCTGCATCACAGGCATCACAATAGGCCTAATCTTTCTCTTTACTACTTTGTCTAATGCGAAAGTAAAGAAATAATTAAAAACCTTCAACTGTTGCACTGTAGCCTACAGAACTACAATTCGCTGCAAATTGATAGCAGATTTCAGTTATATTTTAATTTCATGCACTCTGGAGACACTAGTTTGTTAATTTTTAGTACATTAACGACGGTGTATCATCTACTAGATTATTTAGCGTCGATGGAATTGGTGATGGCGAGATTGTATTTGGCGAGATGAGGCCGAGGATTCGCCGTAGATTCGACATTCGTCTTACGACTGGGAAAATCTTCGGAAGAAACTCAACCAGGTAATCTGCCAAAGTGGGAATTGAACTCACGCCAGAGCGCAACTCCGGATCAGTAGGTTGTTAATTTCTACTTTATTAATAAATATAGCCTACTGCATAGGATATCAGATGAAGCAATGAAAAATTCTTGGCCAAATCTTCTGTATCCCCCAGAAAATGAGGCACCATGTTGTGATATCAAGTATTTCTCATCATGAACTGCACCAGAGTCTGTTATAACATTCATTTCGTCTATGTCAGCACTAAGCTAGTGTCTCTTTGTCACTGTAGGGATTTATTGTTTGCCGTTATTGCTCTATAAATTTTACCTTATTTAGCTTTAGATAACTTTCACACTAGAAACATAAAAATATACCAAGATGCAGGAAGTAACATTTCAAAACATAAACACTTCTACGGCCAATCTGTTACATAATGTGGTCTTGGGTTTCGCTTACAAACACTGCGATGTGCAGTAAACAAGAGTCCCTGTATATATGCTACTTGTGAACTGTCGTGCGTAATTGTTGCCTACAAACAGGCGGACTTCCATCAGACTCGCTCCAAATTTTAATTCTATTATCAGGCAATACATCTCACTTGACGATACTATATGGGTATACATCAGAGAAAGAACAATTTAAGGCGTTAATGATAGTTACCACACACATACACACACAAAATGAAAAAATATGCATAAATTAGGAAAAAAAACTTCAAATTATACATCCTCTCTTCTTAAGGGGTTAGGTACAGCCTCCAGCAGTAACATTTTGGAAATATTCAACTTTTTTTTGTCCATTACTGTGTCTTGTGCAATAATGAAAATTAGTATGTGTAAAATATTGTCCTTATGCTATATAAAACATATTTTTGCGATTTAAAAAAAATATTTATATATATTTTAAATTCAAAATGGTGGCAGTTCACTGTGCAGTGATGAAGCGTTTCCCTCATAACTAAAAAACTATCCAACATTCTGTGATGAAATTTTGTATGTGTATTTAGTATGCATGTCATATCTACAGTATGATGCAAAATTACTTCTCTTATCTTTGATAGATTGTCTGATAAAAAATAAATTCACTTTAAAAAATGGTCAAATATCAGTGTTTTCTTCTAGCACAAAATAAAAAAAAATTATTTATTAAGGAATGTAGTTTAAAGAGCATGATACTGTAAACATGAGTTCAGTAATAAAATAAAATACAGAGAATATGAAAAAGTTAAAACGTTTATGAGTTATGAGGGAAACGCTTCATCACTGCACAGTATTCGAATTGAATTTCGAAAAAAAATTTTAATCATAAATATTTTTTTTATATAGCAGGAGGACAGTGTTTTACACACACCTATTTTTATTACTGTACAAGATATAGTAATGGAGGGGGAAAAAGTTGAATATTTCCAAATATTTTACTGGTGTAAGTTGTACCTAATCTCTAAACTAAAACTTTGGGAAGCATAAACTGGACATAAACGTGTAATAGAAGGCTCATGTGGTGATATAGAAGAGATGATTTCTCAATGTTTTCAGTAATAAAATACGTTTATAAGGTGTGCTTTGGCAGGCAAATGTATGAACAAGACGCCTCCTCAGCTGCTTGCCTTGGTAATCCGACACTGGCTAAGGTGGAACAAATTTAAATTTGAAATAACGGTCACGTGACGTATTTTAAACGGTCCTTCCTGCCTTTGAATAGAACTCGAACGGCGGAGAGCTTCCTAACTGCTAAACATGAATTCGCACATAGAACCAACAGGGAGCACAGCAAAACAAAACACGAAGTACTGGCGCACGAAAAGTTGTTAAACAAATTCAGGCACTTTGAACAGCGCGTCCGTTGTAGACACGGTGTATGGTTGTTGGTCTTGACCTCATCCTGAGGTATACGGCGACCCGCAACACACGGATCTGAATCATTCATGAAGCAAGCTTCCACAAGCCAAGCTTCTGTCTCTCTCGCCTACTTGCTAAGCGGATGTACTACTGAATCCACGAGAATGTAGCGCTCCGTGGTGACGATGTTAGTGTAAGTTGGGTTGCATAACTTACAAGGAGTGAGAGTGGTTGGTTTATGTATTTTATCCCATTGATGGATATGGGTATCTCGCCACACCTGTATGGTGCATGTGTTATACAACACACTTGCCTAGAATTATGCTGCTCCCTCTCTACTTCATTTTCTGAAGCACTCTCCTTACTGCGCAAGACAGAGAGGAGGAAGAAAGGGGGAGAGGTGGATATAAACAAAGGGAAGAGAGAAAAGTAATGGATAAAAAATGAAAGAAAAGGAAAAGGGAAAAATTAGGTGTGACATCCAAAATGAAATAAAATGAGAAAAAATTCAAAGAAAGTAAAATAAATAAAGAAGATGAAGAAAAAGAAAAACATAAAAAGTGAACAAGAATTGGTTATTAATATTTGAGGAGAAAAATTCGCTCCGGCGCCGGGGATCGAACCCGGGTCCTTGGTTCTACGTACCAAGCGCTCTGACCACTGAGTTACGCCGAATTCAATCCACAGCACCGGATCGAATCTTTCTCCTTCAGTGTTTCCCTTTGTGGCCTTTCGATCCCCGGCGCCAGAGCGAATTTTTCTCCTCAAATATTAATTGCCAACATTACAGAGATTATTCTGTAGGACAAATTAATAAATCCGTAATAAGAATTGGTTAACTTAAGAACAGAACTCAAAATCAGATATTAATATCTCGTTCACACAACTTAGTTCTTTACTTTGGAGACTTACTTACAGTTTCTTTGTTCTTGCGCCTGTAACTTTGATGCTCTGTTACTGAATTCTTTTCCTTTACATTTGGATAAATTCTGATATTGGATTGTGTAATGGCACAAGATCAATCCGTCCACCATAACAATTATATTGATGAAGATTTTTAATTGGAAGTTATAAAGGTAAGAGGGTTTTATACCACGGACAGATCTAGATGATGTAATTTTACTCTTCATATTAGAAAGAAGACATTACCAATAATCCCAGCTTTCTCCAAGACTATAAAAAGGCACAAGGCCAACTATCCATAAAGTTGGAATTTTTACTGCAAGCAGTTTTCACACATGGACAATTATTTTATGTGGCTCTATCAAGAACATGATCGCAGGATACTATGAAAATGCTGTATATGTAACACTAAGTGAGGAACAGGGCCATTTTTTTAAAGACAGCAGAGTTTTTGTGAGAAACGTAGTCGAAAGTATTTTGAACTTGATGGACATTGGTCCTATAACTCAGTGGTTCTTAACCTATGGTACGCGTACCAAAGTTGGTTACGCGAGCCACCGTTGGGTAGTACTTAAAATGTGAAATAAAAATATAAGTTATGATAAAATATAAGCATATATAGTTGTAGTGTGTTCTGTGCTCTACAAAAACATCTTAACAGACAGACAAGACACTATGAAAACTTCTTAACACATAGACAAGACATACTACAAAAACATCTTAACACACAGACAAGAGACACTATAAAAACATCGTAACACATAGGCAAGACTAGCAAAAACAAATACAACTTAACAGGTGTTTACAAACTAGCATGCAATAGTTGCAACGACTTCTACATTGGACAGAGGGTAAGATCATTTCAAACATGTTACAAGGAACATATCATAGCTATAACCAAATCACACAACAATTCAACCTACGCAGAACACATCGCAAACTCCAATCACAAATACAGCAATATAGACACCAACATGGAAATACTACACATCCAGCCAAAAAAACCAGAAACTTAACACCCTAGAACAATATGAAATTTATAAGCATACAAAAACACACCCACATCACATCCTGAACTCTCAACTGAATTTCAAAACACACCCTTTTCGACACAATCATGAACACACCTCACCACAACAGGAAGCCAGAAGATAGAGCGGGATCTTCACTAGGCTTCAGACAATGAAGGATACCACTTCGATACTAGTCAGCCTGGTAAATTATAAAAGTTAACACAGTAAAGTTATCATAAAGTTATTCAGTATTATAAGTGTTAAGAAGAGAGTATCGAACAATGAAAAATAATCAATTATATCTATCTACCTGCCTCTCTCTCCATTCATCTTATTTATTTATTTATTTATTTATTCATTCATTCTTTCATTTATTTATTTATTTATTTAATAATTTATTACTTGTTTATTTATGTATTTATTATTTATTTATTTATTCTTTTATTGATTCATTCATCTATTTATTTATTTATTCATTCATTCATTGAGTTATTTATTGATTAATTAATTCATTCATTCATTCATTTATTTAGTTATTTATTCATCGATTGATTGATTGATTTATTTATTTATTATTTATTTATTTATTTAATTATTTACTTAATTATTTACTTATTTATTTATTTATTATTTATTTATTTGTTTTTTATTTATTTATTCATTCATTCATTTATTTATTCCGTTGAAACTCAACGTGCTACTTACTTCTTAATAGACCAATATGCCGGTAAATTTAAAAAAAAGAAGAAAAAATATCAAAAGAAAAAATAAGATATGGTAACTTATTATATCATAACTGATAGGCTACGTTATATCTTCACATTAATTTATTTACAATAGGTACTACAAACCCATACCATTTACAAATACTGGAATTACAAGACATATCGCTTAATATGATACATCACAGGAAAAGCACAGTAAGAGACACACGGCCGGCCACTTTGTGAGGCAGATAAATCTTCTCTTCTCTATCAAGAGTCGAATATGGGTCCTCAAGAATTGCCTCTAGGATCGCTATGGCTCCGAAATAAAAGGTGGATGATACAAAACGATATGAATAAAATTAACAATAACAATATCAGAAGTAACGCTCTTCCTGTTCCACAGGAACTCACCTGCAAAGACCCACCGGGTCAGGCACACTACTTGACACTTGCCTCACAAATTTTTTGAATGAATCGTTGAAATTCTCAACACGTAATAGGAATTCCTGTATACACTAATTACAAATTTCTTGCCAACATCAAGATTTCTCTCAGATCCTCGAAAATAACGACTACTTCGCTCTCTTATCTTAAATTAGATAGACCAGACTCATTAATGATCCTAATAAAGAGTGGAGATACCGAGCGGTGTGAGCTATTTAATTACTATGGCCGAGTACACAGTACCATTCAGGTTAATTAGAACATACGTCAAGTTAAGCATCACCAGGATATACACACAGGGACAGGAAGTTGCAGTGGCAGCCAAGATGGTTCCTATAATATTCAAACGACATGAAGCTCTAACGTACAGGGGATGGCTTGGGGAGGAGGGGATTGTATTTTGATGTCAACTATTATTATAAAGTGGAAAGTGGTGACTATCGAGAATAGAGGGTGTGTATGGCTTACCACCATTCATTTACACCCCTTCTAGCAAACCACCCCCTCGTATAGTAACTGAAGTGAAATGAGTGTCCGCAATTCCAGCAAGCTATGTTGATGCCCAACAATGCATGTCAGCGCCACGTCAACCCTGCAGCCCCACACGGCTCCCCCCTTCCTCCCTGTAAATATTTCCTATTATCCGTACTTCTCAGTGTCTTCTGCATATTTTATCAAACGGAATTTCCAAACTGTCGTCTTTTCTAATACCGTAGCAAGATGGCAGACTCTTGTCAGGTTCCTGAAAGACTAAACTATTGCGAATGGCTTCCAAAT